>NW_017537101.1:203234-304460 GCF_001853355.1 Bactrocera latifrons | reverse complement strand
ATTATTATTTCTACACACTCGATTCACTTGTTTAGAAAACACTTGTAGGAAAAACGAATGCTCAAATGTTAAATTTCTAACAAGAGACAGGTCGGACATAGCAAGAGTTGAATCATATGTAGGTGGTTAATATTTTGCAATATAAGTTTCAATAGTAAATTGGCGCAGCCAGAATTAGAAGTGTTCGACACAAGCTGGTTTATAGATATGATAAACTTGTTATTAACCACTAGATCGACTCTTTTGGTTTAAAAGTAACTCATACTATTGCTCGACAAATGATTTCAATGCCAACCATTAATGTATTGATTTAAGGGATAAACTGAGACCGGTGTAGAATTGTTAGAAACTATTTATTAGTTCTAAATTCCTTTTTCGCTGATATTTTGAGCTCATTGGTCTAAAGGTCTAAAAACAAATAATTTGGGCCAATTAGAGGATGGTTAATTGCTCGTTTTCTGCAGCCTCGTAGTTTTAACATCGTAAGAAGTAGTACCTGTATTAAAAGCTTTGGAATTATTTTTTCCGTTTTACTAATCTTTCTAAAATAACTTTAGTAACAAGAAAGTAGTTCACTGACTAATTCGACTCCTCGTTTTGAACACTTGAACATTGCTCGCAGATAGACAATATGCTTTATAATATCTAGTTACAAACTTTAGTTACTTAGGACAGTTTTCTTAGCGCCCGGTTAACATCATCCCTAGCTTCTCTACAGAGAGCTTGATTTTACTAAATATGAAGGGAGAAAAGTTCAGAAAACTTGTGTTGTGAAATTCTTATCCTGGTGACAATGCGCTGTTTTTTAGAGGAATGTTTGCATTATACTGCGAAATTTAAATTTTATTATTTTTGTTACAATATGCTTATTTAAAAATGCATAACATGTAATTACATATAATATATAATGATAAAGATTACAAAACATTTCTCGTCTGAGCGCCATCTATGAAGCTGATTTTTTGTAAAGATTTCACTGCTGACAGCTGTAATTTAATGTTTTGACTAGAAACTAAGACTCCTGCTTTCGGTAAAGCTTATGAGAACTTAAATGACAGTTTTCTTGATGATAAAGTTCTGGTTAAGCGCTTAACCTTATATTGGGAAACGGTCCTTAGTATTTTTTCCACTCACCTGCAAATTCATGAATGTGAGAAATGTGTTACTATACTGATTTTTAAGAAAATGATTTCAAATTATTAAAAGTGGCTTATATTTATTTATTTGTTTCTGATTCACCTACTGTTTATTCTTTTGAGGGATGAATTTTATTTTGTTATTTAAATAAACAAATTCTTATAATGGGGCTTTAGTTCTTACAGTTAAATGGAAATAATTTTTTAAGCATACGAAGGAAATTTTTGTTTTATGGACGAACAATATGTATGATTAATAGGTCTTAACAAATCATTACGCCTTTCTCTAGATAATTTTGTGTAATAACTACTTTCTAAATTTCAAGTGATAACAATTTTAATATGTCATATATCCAGTGCTGTCGATGAGTAGTAAAGTAAATCAAAAAAAGTGTTTTAATTTTTATACTTGCTCCGGGCATAGTGCGCTCGCTTGGTTCCAAGACAGTCCCTTTAAAAACATTTCCGTCATAAATATGTTGCATCTTTTTCCTCAATTCATTTTGTGTATTTTAATGGGAAAAAATTTTTTATTGACATTTCTAGTGGTGCAGCCAGTAAGATGACAGCTATAAATATTCCACGTACATAATTACTTACTATTAATATTTATTTGACTTATAGAACATATTTACCACCATTTTATGAGAAAATATATTCATTTAATGTTTATAGCAATTATTTTTATTAATTTGTGTTGGGAATCATAAGTTGGTGACTAAAAAGCGTAAATTCTTGTACAAGCTACCAATTGCTATATTTTAGTAATGCAACACAGTAATTTACGCCAATTTCAGTTCAATACAAGAAAAATTTAAATTTAACATACAAATTTATTTTGTAAGAGTTTCTAATATTTGAATAGCTAAGGAAGAAGTTCATTAACAAATTGTAGAAAATTGTCACTCAGATAAACACAATAGTTGTAGTTCATTTACTTAGTTAAAAAATATCACTTAGATCAATTAAATATTATAGCCAGCATAATTATCGCACTTTAATTAAACCAGAAAATAGCAAGTAACTAGGAAATGAGTTTTTGTATATGCTTACGTTTTAGAAATTTAGAAGACAATAATTAGAAAGAAAGTATGCCCTATGCTATAGCGCAATGTATTTTCACATTTTTACCTTAGCATATATAAATTATAGCGTGAATTAGTATACTTTTAGGCGCATCTTTTGGTATTTGGTATCTTGCTTTACATAGTTGCACTAATGCGTATTCTTTTAGTGTTGCCTTAGTAAAGAAATGTTTCTCTGCTACTTATAATGCATATGCAACGCTGTGCTTGTAAAATAAGACTAAAAGCATATAATGAGCCAGTTTCACCTTTCTAAAATAATTCTAAAGCAGACACAAGATGGTGAACCTTCACTGGCTCTGGATATTCTCTGCTTAAAGAAGATTTAACATATGTAGTTATATTAATGATCTACGAAATAACTGCATTTGTAAGAACATATGAATGTACAAATTGAATTGTAGATTGAGGTAAGAACGGCACTTATAAGGGGATGTGTGACAGCAGCTATGAACTTATTTGTAATGTCTAAATTTTCACATACTCAAACAAGATTAAATATAAAAAAAAAACGATATTTAATATTTTGTTCTTCTACGTATGTATCTTAAATATTTGCAATAGCAACGTTTTGTACTGTTCTATTGCACTTCAAATTCATACTAAGTTGCCTGTAAAAAACTATTTAGGTGGGCAAAAATTTGATTGTGAATAGTTTTAAACAAAACCACAGCGCTTCTTATTTCGCTCAAATAATACTTATTCAAATTTGGAGAGTAAAATTATATTTTTCCAATTCCGAATTCTAACACAGGTTTGATTTATGCTTCTTGTCGTAGAGCAATTTAAGATTTTAGGTGCGTTATAATGTAGTATTACTGCAAAATGTCACCGCAAATGCATATATCGACGATGTGGATATAACAATACATGACTTATTATTGTCCACGGTCCAGCCACCTTTAAGTTGTTGGGTTGTACATGAAATTATTTTCACAGAGCATTCACATTTATTTTGCTCGATTTAAATTAATTTTGTGGCTAGTCGGTACCTCCAATATTATCATAACATATTCATGACCAAAACAAATAACTTCACGATGTTTTATAATATGTATGTCCTTATATGCGAACATTTACGCTACATTTCCTAGCTAAATTTCAACTGAATAAGATAGCAAAAATTTTACATATATAATCGTATGTGCAAAGCAATAAAATTAGTCACTTAATATTTTTCTATCCTCTCTAAGTCACACTCCTCGCAAGCAATACGCACTTTATATTAAAAAATCGGATTCAATAATTTTTTTATTCCTTGGAATACTAATAAAATTGCCTTATATTCAAAATAATAATAATAAAATTCAAAATAAAATAATTATACATTATATTGTAATATAAAAGCAACCCTATTGAAATCTTTAGCAATAAATTGTAAAAATAATTAGGATATTATATACTATTAGATGCAAAGTTATAAACTTACTTAGGTCAAACACATGTACAAAGTGTATATATCTATTTTATTTAGTAAATAATTACCTAATATATAAATTAATGGTATATAAATTAAAGCATATGGTATTCAAATATAGCATAGCACACACATAAATTCGTACATCCTATTTTGTAATATTCAGTAAATTATTGACTCATTATTTACTTTTCATTTCTCAGTACGTCCACATTAAATCACTTCTTTGAATACCGAAAAACAGTTTAAAAATTTTAATAAGCTAAACAACACACTGTAAAGTAATTGCGTAAATAATTTCAAAAACAAATTCGCCAATTGCCTTCAACTAGAAGAATTTCGATCTAAAACCATATACAAAGCAAAAGCGATATACATAATAAAAATAAATAAAATAAAATAAAATAAAATAAAGAAGGGCAGATGATAAATACAGCATGCAGAAAATATTAAATCAATAACTAAGTGAGAATCCAAACTAAAACAAAAACCAAAAATATTATATTACAAAATAACTTAAACCTATCAGTAACTAATTGAAGCAGCGCGACAACTGCTCTCGGAAATACGAACAAAATTTACAGAAACAAAATATACACATATACATGCATATATACAAACTGAAATAAATAATAAAATAGAAAGATAGCAATGCAAAAGTTTACGTAAGCAAACAAATTATTAGACTTTAGCATAAACAGCAACAACCACAAAAGAGAACTGAAGTAATTGCAGAGATTTTATTGCCATATTTGAATTATATAATAAGCGGTAAAACAAGATAATATAGACTAATATACATATATAGTATATATACAATATACATACATATACACACATATGCGAGTATATATAGATGACGTGAAACTTTAAACAGAAAACTTACTCGATTATTTTATCTACATACATGAGAATACTTATAAGCAAGAACAATAAACAGAATCATACGCATACAAGTAAATAAACCGTTACTTACATATTTAAATGTATCATTAATTGAAACAACTAACGAAATAATTAATACATAATCATGAAACAGAACCAATTAAGTGAAACAAAAAGTGAGGAAAAGAAGTCGATTTCATGCGCAGGAATTTATATCAATTACGAATATAGCAAAAGCAAAAGAGTATTTACATAGGAAATTACGTAAAAAAAGCTTCAAAAATGCTGAGTTTTGTAATTAGAGGCCACATGTAAAAGGAAAATATCCGAACAATGCTTGACAAAACGTAAGGAGCATATAAATAAGCAGAGCGTGGAAGAAAGACGAATTTAGTCCATCTGTGTAGCTTCAATGCCCGTCATATGTTAATTACAAGTACAGCGACTGCGCTATAATCAACCAAACATTCAGTTTGTAATCAAAACTTATTCTTCAGAGTTCATTTCATGTGTCTAACATCACTTCGAAAACACTGTGTCAGAGGCTTCCAAAAATGTACAGCAAGCAATACGTATACTGTGTTGACTATGTTAAAGGGTTCCATTTGCAGAATTCGATATAAAAATTATGTTTTTTGATTTCAAAAGTCAAAGTGCAATAGCACCACATTTCTGTGGTTGAAGGAACGATTACATAGAATATTAAAGGAAACAACAGGTGATTAATTAGACTGTAATCTCTGACATGAAATCACGTTCATTTCAGGTTATTTTATTATTATATATTATTCCGCTGTGCACATATGTATAAGTACTAATAATCAAAGTTTCAAAAAATAATTTCTATACGGAGATTGGAAGCAGATATCTAAGATTTCTTTGGAAAAGTCATGACAAGTAGAAGTTTTGACTTCTGTTTGGAAATAAAAATAAGCTGAATAAATAATTTTTTTCTGAGAAGCTTCTTCAAAAGTGTTCACATTTAGTAAAATCTCGAATTTTCCTCGAAATAATATTCCAAATTAATTTGAACGCAATATATAAATATTACATGAGGGTGCTCTTTAAGGGTCAACCGCTGCGCACACTAATTTTGCTTTTGTTTTTGTCATCAGGATCCCCAAAACATCCGTTCCTTACCATTTGCATATGTTTGATAAACCAAATTTATTTTCCCAGAGATCTTACTCCAGAAGTTGATTTTTAATTGTGAGAATGCGTTAGGTTTTCGAATATGAATTCAGCAGTATTTCGGTACTAGTAGTATTTTAAAACATTAACGGAAATAACAATGAATCGCAGAGAGAATTTTCATGCCTTTACGAAAATGGCGTTAAAGATCGGAGAAAGTACTTCGGCTTGAGCACTGAAATGACTTTAAGATTACAAGCATCCAAACTATCTACCCGATGATGTTCACTTGACTTGACTTGAGAAAATGCTGCTTATTCGTTACTGAAATTTTGCTTGAGTTTTTGACAATGAACATGATAATATACTTCGCCATAATTGTAAAAGAATTAGAAAACCAAAACCAAACTTTAACAATATCTTTATTTCTTAATTGTTCGTGTGAAAATAAAATTAAAATATTTTTTGTTTTAGTGTAAAATTAACTGTAAACTGGCATGAACTCACCAGCTTCCGTAGCTCTGTAAAGTCCTCACTTTTTGTTTGTACTCTATCGTCTGCTATCAGATTTGATTTAATCGCACAAATACACATAAGTTGCTAAATAAATATTATATAAAGAAGTATTTTCGATTTAGTCTTTTACATTTTGTTAGTAAATCCGCTGAAACTATTATTATTAAAAATAGATATTATATTCTAGGGTGAGCTTATGTTTAGGTGTATAAGTGAAGTTCGGCAATTAACTAAAGCGAGTACTCCGGAATTACTTCAGAGAGAGCCGTTGTCAAACAAATACCTTCCAAGTAGATTCTTTTCGTACGCTCATATTTTGACTTGTTCTTATGTAATTATAGAAATATTAGGAAATTTTAAACAGTGACATAAATTATTAAGCTTATAGATGAAATTAGGGATTATACTGGATTTTAGGAAGCATTTTAAATTACTCATCACAGTTAGTGGTTATGATTTTGTTCATAATAAATGCGAGCATGGTTAATAAAGCTTTAATTTGAAAAGCTGTAGTGAAAAAAAAAACAAAAACACAAAAAAAAAAAAAACACATTGCAATAAAGAAGTATTGAGTGACGCGAAATAATGTATGATCATTTGAGTTGAGCGTTTAATGCATATTCAAACATACATTTTTACATTCATAAGGAAAATTTAATTAAAAAGCTAACGTATAAGAACCAACTTAAGTGGCAATGCAAGTATCGAGAGTTTTAGCAATATTTACGTATTATATACATAGCAACCCTCGAGCTGAAATCTTAAAACGAAAAAAATAAATAATGCGGAGCTGCTAGAATTGAAAAGAATATTTCTGTGAAATATTTATTACAATAATTTATACTTGCATATTAGCATATACAATAACACTTGCGTACATAGAGGTATGTGAATTGTAGGCGTGCAGACAGAATTTATTGAGTAGTAATTTTAATGCAAATTTGAAATCTGAGTCAACATCATGCAGACAAATCGTACATAAGTATGAACAAAATGGGAATTATCTGGCTCACGTTGGTGAAATTTATGCGTGTCATGTGAAATTTAATTTGAGTGCAAAATCAATTGCAGTATATTGCAATAACATTAAGCAATTTATCAGACAACAAGTAATAAGTATAATACTACCTAATTTATAATATTGATAAAGCAAAAAAACAAAAACAAAAAACCAATACTGTATTTAAAATGAAGGCATATTTAAGAATAGCCGACGGGAAGGTAGTCTGTCGAATATCACATCTTCATTTTCAGGATTATGTAATCGTATTACGAAATGTAGTCAATATACTTACGCATAATTATAATTATTACTGCTAACATTATCAAACACATAAGTAAACCTAAAAAGCAAATCGACATCATTATAACAATAAATAGAAGTAGAAGATTTACAGTTCAGTCAGAAAAAAAAAAACCTCACCTTACGAAGGTGAACTTGAAAAACGAATTATTGAAAAAGGAGCACATGCAATTCTTAAAAATTATATGGGGAAACCGACGTGTGAAAATGAAAAGAAAAGAAAAGTAAAAGTGAAATTATTATAGAAAATCTTACTAACGAAAGAATTTAATTCAATAAACTTGTAAATAAAACACATGCACCCATAATATACATTTAGTTATTTCATATTATTAACGATATGATTAATAATATTGTATAAAGACCTAAAAACATATATAAAGAAATACAAAAACAATATAAGATTAACATGAAATTTCTTAAGGTAACAGTAATATATTGAAATATTATTATTAAATTATAATATAAAATAATATTATACGATATTAAGTAAATGATGAGAACGAATTGACAACGTTGTATGATTTTGATCAGAAAGTACATAAATAATAAAATTTTTTCGATTTGTTAAAAAATATACATACAAAAGCGGTCTTTCTTCTTACAAAATGGAATATATTGTAAAAAATATAATTCACGGTCCATAATTACCTGTCGAATATGATAAGCTGTGAAAATAATTAAGAACATGAAAAAAATACTAACGCTATAATATCTTTTACAAAATCAAAAGGTTCCTTAAATTACCCAAATCATGGTAATCGTTCAGTTTGTATGGAAGTTATATGCTATAGTGGTGCGATATCGCCTGGATTGAGAAATTATTATTGCTTTAAAAAGTCGAAGTCGAAAACACAACATAAAATCATGACAATATTAAATGTTATGTTGACAGCTTTTTTCGATTATCACATCGTGCCGCAACCACGTATTAAACTGCCTCAGCTGTGTGACTTCTGGCTGTTCAGCAAAATCAAACGACCTGGAACTGTTTTGAGTCAATGGAAGACTTTAAACATAGATCGCTACACTCATTTAAGGCTATTTCGGTAAATTGGACTACATAGACGTTTAAATTATGAACAAAGCTTAACAATTTTGCTCATAGTATCACGAAATATTTATCTAAGGTATTTGGTTCATTTCGTTTTTCCCAAATTTAGATAAAATCCCATTGTTTTATTTCAAAATTAGTTTTAGCTGCAGATGATGAGACGAGTTGAAATCCAAGTGAGTGTCTTTCCATCCATCGTCTGTCAGCTTGCACAGGCTTGAATAACAATTGATATATCGTAATGAAGTTTTGTACACGTAACCCTTAGTAAAAAAGGACGAGTTCATAGATAGCTGGCACTGGAGGGCCATATAATTCCTTTGATCGAAAATCTATAAAATGCCGTAATTAAACCCTAAATTAAGATATAAAACTGCAAGTTGGTACAAGGAATTTGGCAAGATTTGACAATTTTTAAAAGTGGGTGGCATTAGACTCTCTCTGATAATATAGACTTACATGTCGACTAGTACGTTAGAACCTGCCTGCTATCTTTATCGATTATCCAGTGAGAATTTCATGACATTTCATTTACTGAAAGTGAGGTTATTGCGTTTTAAGTGTCAGTATCTTTGTGTTATCGGTGCGAAAATGAGCTTCGAACACAGCGCCAACAATAAATTTTGTTTCAAGATTGGTAAAGCCTTTAAAGCAATTGATGAAACAAGTTTATGGCGATGATTGCCTATCCCGTAGCAGAGTGCACTAGTGGTTTTAACGTTTTCATGGTGGTCGTGAGGACATAAATGACGATGAACATGTGGGAAATTCCATCGAAACTGTGCGTAAATTCACCAAAAATCAGAAATCATCATTGAAATTCATGGAAGTGGAATTGGACATCTCCAAAGCATCGATTTATCGTCTTTTTACGAAAGGTCTGTGCACAGTTTATTCCGCACAAATTGACTGACGACCAAAAATTGCTCAGAATCCACATTCGAAGGACGATTATTTGACCAAAAATCACATTTTAACCATTAACCACTAACCGTATTCATCTGATATGGCATCATGCGACTTCTGCCTTATCGGAAAAATGCATTTGCCTATGAAAGGAAAGCGTTATGTAGACGTAGAGGCCATTCACAAGGCTTGCACCGGCATACTGACATGGTTTTGGGCTATGCAAAAAACTGTATTGAAGCGGAAGGATACCATTTTGAATAAAATAAATTGATTTTGCCGAAAAAACCTTTTCTTTTTTTTTTAGAGTCCTGTTTACTTTGGAATGCACCTTGTATATCAGCATAAATTAGAGCTATATCACCCAAATTTTTGCAAGCCATACATAAACTCGTTTGATAACCATGGGTTCCCATATAGCGATTTTGTTCAAGACTACTAAAAGTGCGACAAAGCAATAACTATATGTGTCATAGAATCAAATCTAATATCCAGAATGGTACAATAGGATTTTATAGGGGCAGGTATCGAAAATGGGTGATGGGCGTGGCACCGTCCACATTTAAGTGAAAATCTTTATCTCAGGAACTACTCTACCGATTTGAAGCAAATTCGGTACATGATATAATCCTAAAATTCTTACGTTACGGTATTAAAATGGGCGAAATCACAAAAACAGCATGCCTACTTCTCATATAACACAATTTGAAATTCCATCTGATTATTTAACTTTGTAGCATACAAATGGAAAAATATTCAATGTACCTGCATAAATCTTTGCACAAGTCAAGTGCTCAATAAAATAGAGGTAATTCATTTTACATTCAAAAATTACTTTTCATGCAAATATTGGATGTGAGATACACCCAGACAAGAAAGTATCGGAAATTCTTCATTTCACCTTTCTCTCCCGCTTACATGGAAGAAATGTAAATTTTTTTCCTATGTTGGTACAACTGTCCTTAATTATGGTGACAAAAATAGCAACAAATACGATATAAGAGTTGAGGTCGACTGAATACACTGGTCGACAGATAGTGTTAATTTTTCACATCATAATTAAGGATAGTTGTACCAACCTAGGAAAAAATTTAACCTGTCTTTCATGTAAACGGGAGATTTAAATGAAGGCAGGGTGTAAAATATTTGGTTACAGTCGACTTAGACGCCCTTTACTTGGTTCAACTACCTTTACCTATGTGCGATACAAAAATGGAGATTCAGCTGTAAAAATTTACCTATAAGGGTGCTACTGAAAGCTGACCAGAGTAGCACAAGTCGTTGAGGCTTTCCTGTTCAGCAGCGATTATGAGTGCATCATCTAAATGTAATTATTTTGTACGAAATGTATATTGTTTTTAGCAACTTAACCTATGAGTTGTATGATATTAATCTCCACAAATGAAAAGACAACGGAGGAGTTGTTCAAATTCAATAATTCAAATATCCGACATTTGAACATTTATGTATTGGCAATAGATAACTTGGTACTTAAATGGTGCTTATTGATTAAAGTTGCAAGTTCTCGCTTAGATAGTTGATGAAAAATTTTCTAACTATTCTCATTATAAGCAAAGGCACTTTTATGCTTTGTAAAAGTTTTGTAAAGTTCTTATTGAAAGTTTAGCTTATATTTACCACAATTATCGAGCTCCTACTGAGCGCTCTTCAAACACAGAGTACATTTCACATGTTATTAACTTTTCTTTTATACTTTCACAACAACAAGCAAAAAATATTGAACAATAGAAAATAATCATCATACATGGAGTCGCTTTAATGGTTTAATTAATAATTTTTTGATTTTCCCCAGATAACTCTTGTTCAAGATCTGTAATTTGTTTATATGTACCAAAGATGGGTAATCAGTTGTCTTGTACATTTTCTCATTATTGTATCTCTAGTGCACACGAATGAGATGTATGTTGTTCTTTTCATTAACCTAATTTTGGATTCGATTAGCTAAATATTTTAAGGCAATCGACGGAAGTTAATGATTTTTCTTTGTTGAAGAGACAGATCTCTAAAACGTTTGAGTACGCACACTTAATAACTGCATCAGTAGATAAACAATAATGATGACTCAACCAAAAGCACTAGAATACCTGAAGATGAGAGGAGTTAAAGAAACAGCAATTCTTGTTTGAACTATTTAGTTGGTCTAGAGGTAAAAAGCTTTTCGGGCGTTTTTGTTAGCGAGCATAAAAAATTGATACTCCGGCTATAAATATATTTATGTTTATTTGCTTATAAGCACGTATATGAGTGCAGATATTATGCGCGCATAAGAAAGCTAAAAAATATTAAATTACAAGCTAAGGTGCTTAACTCCGCCCACATGGTGCTGCACGATAACGACACGTGTGGACGATGGAAAGTATGACAGTAAGAAGTAGAATTGCGCGTTCGTGGCTTAAGTCTATTGTACCGTACTTCCAGAATTTATTATAGCGTATTTTAGTGTTATTAGCCTATGGCTACAAAATAATAACCAGGCGGAAGGAATTTAAAGAACTTGTAGTAAAATAAATACGAAAATAAATATCATGTTGGATTTATATAATGTAAGCTTTAAGGTTGCTTAATTACTTTTCCCTCTGCGAAATTGTCAAATAATTTGTTACATCCGCGTCAGCGCTTTACGCCACTAATAACACCTTTCGAACTATTGATTTTCGTTGTTGATTGTTTATTGCATATACATATGTATATTAAGATTTTGTTTGAATTTTTAATGAATGCCTACCTGGGCATTTACCTTGTTACCTTTCTCTCTTTTATTCGCGAATTTATGAAATTGCAAAATATGGAAGGGTGATATCATTGCCAACTTTATTTTGTCTCACATACACCATTATGATGAACTAGTAGAGTGGTAGGGGATTACTCAACGAACTCAACAAATCACATACGCTTGTGCGTAGCTGTAATTAGCCGTTTTCGGGTAATGCAATCAAGTACTTCTATATTCGGCCAGCAATCTCTTATTACAAAAAATTAAAAACCAAGAAAAAACAAAGCCACAAGAGCTTTAGGTGTGCATAAGAAACCTGAAATTATTTGGTTTGCTGTTCATTTAAGCCATTGGAAGCTGTTATTGAAGACTTTAAATTGCAAAATTTGTACAAGATTTAAAGCTGGAGTGAATAGGGTTCAAAATGAAATCGGAAATAAAACAATGGAATCACCATAGCATTAGAAATAACCGGCTCTATCGAAAACCGGTGGTGTTTTCGTAAAGTTTGTTGACAATAAATATTCCACAAAAAGCATAAAAAATAAGTATAAAATATACCAGTCATACATCACTCATGCTTATTGTATCTTTGAATTAGTTAGATATTGGCCAAGTTATGCTGTGGATGCGGGATTTCAAATTTTTATTTTTACTTTTATACATTACTTTTTCTATTATTTGTTATATGGCTACACGGAATATGGGCAGCCAACAAACTGAAACGAGTTTCTTGGTAACAAAATATTGCATTTATTGACAGTGTAAGTTTAGCAACTCTACACAATATGTACATATGCTTTTGTAGAATTAAGTAAAATTTCAAATTTTAAATATCTGGAAAAGAGCGTGCAGCAGCCGCATCAAGGCAACATCAAATCGTGATTCTAATGAACGCGGCTCTTGAATTCACCACGCAATAGGAGGAACTCACTACCCCATAGCTGCTCTTGCGTCAACGGCCCGCGATAAGTCTACAAAAACGATCACCGAGTTTGTAGAGAATGAATGAGCGAAGCAGTTTAAAGTGTTGGATTTTACGTCTGAGCGGGCAAGGCGTAACTAGCGCTTTTAGACGTGATTCTGTCTAATGCAACAAGTTGTCCGCTAAGCTACAATGCGTGTGTGGAGAGTCCGACCATTGATATTAGCTAAAGCGGCTGCAGGTAAGCTTTGAGGCGAGTGGCTAAAACAGTCGAGAGCAGATAATCAAACAGTGCGGGCCAAGGTACGGATCATTGTGTGGTACTTACTATCATTATTGGTATATACATATGTATATACTTTTGGCAGTTGGGGAGTGTGTTGTGTTTTGCTAGTCGCTTGATCGCTTTTGTGTTTCCAAAACAAAAGACGAGCAAATATTTAAATGAAGTGAGTAAAAAAGATGAGTGCTTGGCTTAAACTATTTTGAGATACTTTTAAGCGTGAATCGTTAAGGCTTTCCACTGAAACTAAACAAATTTTTCAACATGCTGAATTCCTGTGTAATGATAGTTGTAATAAATTCATTTAAGAATTAACAATGGAGCATGTGTGGAGGAGTGGGTGTGAATGAGAGCGCGAGCTGAACGTTAGCGCAACAACAACAAAAGTTGCCAATTTGTACACTATGCAACGACTGACCCTTTATGTAATGGCAAATTTCGTGCAAAGGTGTGGAAATCATTAGCAAAAGTGAATAAATGTGAATAAAAATACAACAAAAATTAATTACTTAAATATTGCACAACAATGGCATGAGTGTAAATGTCAGCAAATGAGGTCAGCAGTGAAAATGCATACAACAACGCTTGCGATTTAACACCAAAAATAGATATTTTTGTACAAATTCGTGAGCACAGCTTACTTGCACAAATCTAAGTTTTTCTCCTTAAGTTTTAACGGTTTATTATTTTACGAGAAAATTTAAAAATTTCATTACTTGTACACATAAAGATACCTCTCACAAATTACACCTACCATCGATCTGATGAAATTAACATAAATACAATAACTCAGCTGTTCCATAATCTTAAGCAATAAAAACCGCTCACACTTATAAAAAGAGTGCTAAATTGCACAGCATCAAACTTCCTCAATGGAATCGAAGTTAAAATGAATTTCTTGCTTAAAATATAAGCTTATACTGTTTCCACGTATTGGCTAATTTTTAATAAGTTCCCAAGGAAGTGTGTGAGCGTAGCTACATATGTCATTTTAAATTTTTGGCAACTCAAGGTGAACGGGCCATGTCGGTAGGTAATCACTGGCTTGTTTCGCTTTCACAGTGTTGTTCGTGTTATATGCACATATGCGAGTATTGCTTCGTGTGTTTCGTGCGATTCTTCTGAACTCGTCATCAAATAAAGCTTTTGAATAAAAAATAACTGAGAGTCATTAGTTGTGCTTAGCCAGTTTTAAACAACTACAAAGTGAAATAGACAAAACGCCAATTTACCAAATGCACCACAAAAACAATGCAATAATGCAAAATCAAACAAATAATAATAATTAAAATAAAAAACACTCAAAACCAGAACAATAAGATATAACGTCGTAACGTCATCAGCCAAAATTTTGTGGCAGTATGTGGCAGTGAGTGGCGGCAACAAGTTTTGGCTTAAACTTGCTTCTGCTTCTGATGCCAAGCTTGACTGCTCGGCTTGTTGCCGCTGTTCATATGTATTTTCATACTTTTGCCCTCTTTGTGTAGCTGTATATGCGCGTGTACATACATATGTACATTTTTTCGGCTAATTCAAAGTCTTTTCGATCGTATTTGTGTTGTAGGTTTCGTGAACTTGTTTTAATGTACATATATTTTTCTCCGATTGTCAAATAACAGAGACTGAAAACATTGTTTTGGAGACTTTGGCTACTCAGCAAAAGCAAATTTTTCAACAGAGCTTAAATTTGTCTAAAATTTTATATTGGATACACATTTTGAATGCGTGCAAAACCGAGGTGAGTTTCAAATTAGCATACAGTTTTCAAAATTTATGCAAATTTATTATTATATGTACTATTTGAAATATTATTAACTATTAACTATTTGCATGTCTACTTATTTCTAACTATAAGAATATTATTTAAAAAATGTTAGATTTATCGTTTTCGTATGACTGTTACCTAACATATTTTCATAGCCTCATAGAACAGACGGATACTGAGAAATTACTTTTCAGTTAGTTTTTTCGAACGGATAGAGGAAATTTTCAATGGCTAGCAGTACTTTTTTGTATGCTACGTTCATATGTATTCGCATGCATGACACACATATACATATGTTGTTTACTAATATATGGATGCCTCCTTGATGGTTACCACTGAAGCGTGACGACTGTTAGCTAACTGATTTTCAAGTAGTTATGCCAACGGGTTGCATGTGCAACTCGGATAATTATTAAGAATTGTGATTTGAGCCAAGCACGCAACTGACAGACGAAGTGTGTTGCATTGAATTAACCCATTTAAAAATTAACTTGCGCTCCTACAATACATAAGTGGGCTACATTCATTATGTTCGTACATAACTAAGAGTACAACATGAGTGGGTACGTATGTAGGTAGTACTATATATTATGAATGTATAATTTATATAATGATAATTTAAAGCATATACATACTATTTCTAGCTGAGGTTTTAATAACATAGGGGCTTAGAACTTACAAACTGGCCGCCAAATAACGATACAGCCCGTCTGCCTTTTTGCTGATCTTCTTCTTTATAAAAAACTTTTCTCTTTTGCTTATTGAAATGCAACAAATCAAAGGCTAATATCATACAACAACTCTCCTATAGATTGATTTCTAAAGGAACTAAAGTCTAGCTTCGTCTGGGAACAAAATGTCATTGTCAATAGCCATAATAATTAGAATCAAAAGTCACTAAAAGGTTTTATCTCGAGGTTTAATAACTTACATTTAACTGTAAAATAAAACCACCGTAGTTTTGTATTTGTACAAACTTATTCCAATACAACAATAATTATTTTTTCGGTATTCCCTTAATAAACTAGGGGATTTGTGTTATGAAATGTCTGTCTAGATGGCAGAAAAACCTAGGTTTAAAAGATTATACAGATTTTAGAATTTTTTTTATTTTACTGGCCTGGACACCGCTTAAACGTGTGAAGGTATTGATCAAAATAAAACACCGTTTATTAACCGAGTATATTTATATTTAATTGTGAATATTAGAATGTTTAATTTAGTATATAATTCAAGAATATTAAACGTAAAGCTCTAAAAACCAAAGTTGCACGTCTTACTTCCTCGCGTTTGCTCTCGATAATCCCCCGCAAGCATCACTCGTCTTGCCACTTGTTGCTTATTTAGTAGGCTTGCCATCTATCGTTGACAAACGCTTATAGCTTAGTTAAGAGGTTTCTAGTCCGAGGCTGTTGTTTCTTTTCCATTGGGGGCGTATTTTTACGTGGCGGGTCCCAAACCCCGCGCACAACCCTATGTAGGGGATATTTCACCTTCTCACTTTAGCTCGCCTTCAAACGGATTTTCTTTGGCTACCCGGATGATACTTGGACTAAGACCGGACGTAGAGTGCTGCTTGAGCCATACGTAAGAGAATCATTTTAGGCCACTCTCAAGTGAATAGTGCTCCGAGACTTTCCTCACTTGCCCGAAATTCTACACATGACTTCATTCAAAACAGATTTTAGAACTAAGACTAAAACTTTTTTCGGAAATTAAAATACTTAAACATATACTATATGTAAATATATTATTCCAAAATTCATATCTTCGAATCAGAATCGTGTGATCTTAACAAGGAAAAAGGCAAGAATACATTGAATAATTTGTCATCTTTCAATTTTGCAGGGACCACCGTCTTTAATTATACTCTAATTGTTAAAAGCATTTTTCAAACTTTATTATACATTTTAACCAATTTGTTTGTGATAAATACAGTTCCATCCTTTATTGCAATGCATAACACTTTATTAAGTGCGTGTATGGATAAAAAAATTTCACAAAAGAAAACGATGTGGGCGAAGTTTTGAAAACCTTCGCGAACTTCTTCTGCAGTGACTTCAATGTCATAAAGCATGTGCCGCAATGCCAGGCCGATCAATCTATCTTGAAGCATGTTCGTAGTCAGTCATGTTTTCATATGCGAGGTTTCGAAAAAGAGCGTCTACAGCTGGCATTCGTCACAGGAAGTGTGCAGAATATGTGACGATAACTATGAATTATGGGGTATACGTCTACATCGCAGTTTTTCAACGATTCTATGCAATAGTCGGTAATTTGTTGTATGTTGACTTTTGCTCCTGCCCCAAAGGCATTGCCAGTTATCAAGTTCACTTTTAAGCTTCAAACGTTGCACGACGTTGTCATTATCCAAAGGTTTTCAAAGTACAAGCTTTTTCAGGAAACAGCACACTCGGTTGAAATTCATTAGACCCTGTAGTATTCTTCGCAAGTTCTCACGCTTCGCAAGTTTTTGCGTTTTCTTTGTTGGCAGCAGATTCTTGGTTTTTCTTCGTCAATTTTCACTTCTGTCGCCATAATTCTCGTATCTGAATAAACGAATCGAAAATGTTTTTTGACTTCGATTTCGGACGGTACAAGCATCGTATCTATCATTGTTGATGCCTATTATGTGGGAAAACTTGGAGTATTGTACTCTGTGGAGAATGTATCAATCGAACAGATACAGATAGAGCTGAATTCCCATATTCCCTCTTCTGAATCCGCAACTGATATATAATATATATATATATTTTTTTTTTATTTTATAAAAGCTTACATAAYAATACAATTATTATACAAACTTAAGAAAATACGCAGCACTAGCATCATGGGCTATCGGCCGAATATAATATATTATATCATTTATAACAACTAATTCACTGATGAACTCTTTTTACTAAAGCATACAACAATCCACATTGATTTTCATGAACATTTTCTTTGCTCAGGCATCAAGTTAAAATTTTAAAATTCTTAACAAACCTAAACACATGCCACTTACTTTCAATAAGAAGAGACATTCGAAGTATTATAATTGAATATAGTTTATAGTATATTGGAGATTTATTATGATGATTTAAAGAGATGTGAGGTTTCAGAGCTTATTGCGTACAGGAAAAAGGTAATGTTGCTTGCGATTTTGATCTTAGCACCAATATGAAAGTAATCTTAAGCTGGTATATGTATGACGCAACATTGTAAAAACTTTCTATACTCCTTATCGCCTAGTAAATTTTAATGTTGAATGCATTTTTATGGCCAAAACTAAAAAAGTTGGTTTCCATTAGCACCTATCAAGGCAAAATCTCATTTTTATGGCAATGACAGCTGTATGACTAGCAATGGTTACGTGACACAAACATCGAAACACCACCAACATGGAAATGATGCGGTTTCTGCCACATAATCACTCGGCCGAGTCGTGTACATATGAACTTATCGACCCACACTACTTAATAAAGCTGGTAGGTCTCATAGACCACTCGACAAGTTCTACGAAACATTCTTGCAGATCTTATGGTATTGGTGGGTGTTTGTCGATCAATCAAACATTTGACTGTTTACGCATTTGAATCTCATACCTTCCAGCAAAAATCACATCATAAGCCGCATTAAAATTTTAAAAGCATTATTTGTTTGCTGCAAAATTTTCTTAATTTAACAGAAATGCGATCGACCAAAATCGCGAAATGAACATAAACTGGTAACACAATAAAACGCTGGCTTGTACAAGGTGGCTCATACCAAAACTGGTGACACAATCGTGGGCGTAAAGTCTATAGTTGGCTCGTTGATTATTCAATTGGCAACTTGTTTGACCATTGACGCTTGCGGATCGCGTTCGCGTTGCTATGTTCGTTTCTTAAGTCTTTCTACATTTTTATTTCGCTGCTTGCTTTTTATGCATTCAAAATCGTTCTTTGAATTTGTGACTTTTGCCAGCCAACGCAGCGAACGACTTCAACGTCGACCTACCCATGTCTGAGATTAACTGCTACTAGATATTTTCATACCTACATGAGCACATATATAGTACGCAGAAGCACAAATATGTATTTGGTTATGCGACGCATCGGTCTAACTTTTGCATAATAAATTTCCAGTGCTGCCATTGCCAACCAATTGTAAATAAATATTAACGCATTTATAAGGAGAAGGCATAGACTCATATGCATATAACTATTTACAACTTATACATACACATATGTATTGATTTTCTTGTACTTGTTTTTTTCTTTTTGTTGCTTTTGCGGTAGAATGGAAATTCTTTTGTACATTGCAACATAGTATATTTCAGCACTGTTCAATTATTCAATGACTTCATTATTTTTGTTTTGCTCATTGAATAAAATTCAATAAACTCAAAATTGTTCGAGCTAGTTGTTTGCGACAGAAGTGGTGCCTTATCGAATGAATTGTATGCAAATTTTATTAAAATGCAGTTGTTAAAATTTGCTTACAGGAACTTACATTTGTATTCATATTTGTATTTAAATGCAAATCCTTTAAAGAATTTTATTTTTCTTACAAAGCCTTGGTCTTTTTTTTTTTTTTGAAAATAAGAAACCCTAAATTTTTAGTCCGATTTTAAACCAATTTTTCAACATTTATTGTAACTGCTTTCATTGTAGACAAGGTTGGTAAGTTAGAAATATCGGTTATAATGAATATCGTTGAGAGAATATCTAGGTTATTGAAAATATTTTGAAAGGTTTACTGAAACACAATTTCCTAAGGCAGAATTAATGTTTTTGAGGCTTAGTTAATATTTTTCTTCAACTAACTTGGGTTTACATAAATTATCACCTCTAGCCATGAGATCAAGAAAGTACACGATAAACGCATGTGGAAAATTCGTTAAAACTGGTGTTCCAATAAGTGTATACAAAAAAGAAAAGTAACTCATCGAGAAAACTTTTCTTTAACATTACCCATGTTTTATAAATTGTCATACATATATCATAGTGGTTGCCCTCTTACATTTCAACTGTTGTAATGGCTGAGCCGAGAAGCTCACCGCATGCGGTGTTATGCTACTTCTGCTTGTACGACAACCATTAATAAGATCCGTACTTCATAAAGCTAGATTCAATTAGACTTCTGCAGGTAAATGTTGGCCCGACACATGTGTTTGTAATGTTCTAAATAGTATATGTATGCATGAAGCTAGTAGTCCTGTACTCAAATATGGTATACACGCCTCTGTTGCAGGCTGCAAAAAGTTTGTATATATCCACTAGTAAATGGGAAATTTATGAGATCCTCTTGGCATGCGTTAAAGCTACTAGGGCATCCCATCGCTCATTTGGTTTATGATCTAGCCGTTGCAGGAGTGATGGATGAGCATGCTCATACATAAATATGCGCGGCACGCATCATCGCAGGCGGTCTCTCAGCGCTGACACATCATGAATTAAATACCCTACCAACAGGGCAAACCACTAAGTAATGCTGGTGGGGTGGTCGCGGTTGTCCTATTTAGCCACATTGAAATGAGATAACTGAAAGCGATGTTCCATGCATTTTACTAATCAAACTCAACGTCAAGAGGAATCTAGACAGCGTATAGCATATTATGCTCTGCTTGCCACATAGTAAGTTTTAGAACCTATGAATGTAAAGTAGTGTGCAGAAAAACTGCAGCCAAGTAAAGGCAAGAATAATATAAAATAGTTAAATCCTGCAGCCGCATAGAAGAGTATTTTCAGTCGAGTCAAAAGAAATGTTGTGAAAAAATTACTATGTAATTTAATCCATTTTAAACTAGGTTTTAGATTTTATTTATTGGTTAAAATTGCGAAAACTTTGGGCCAAATATTAACCTTAGAAAAATAGATATAAAAGAAGGGTAAGTTGTTGAATTTGAAAAAGTAGTGGTGCTCAATCTGATAATATTTGTTATAGCTCCAAAAATATATTTACTTTTATCCAAATGCATGTATCATATATAAAAAACTTCGGTTTCTGGCTGAGTTAAAGGAGAATTTATTTCTATGATACCAAAGCTGTACATTTGTGTCAAAGTATGCTCATGTCTAGTACATTAATATTTGACGTCCAATCTTTGCCCTTAAATTCCAAAGTTATAAGATTAATTAATGACTATTAAATGAAGGCGTGCTTTTATGCAAAGTAACCATGTCTTGGCATTAAAAAGATTTATTACACGTCAAACTGGGTGATTTCTCTTGTCTACATTCTTCATACTCCTCATTATACCAGTTAGTTGACCATATCAGGCACTAAAGGCATTTATTTTTTTTTTTTTTATAATATATACAAACTTGTTTTAGTGTAGGTATATGCTAAGTTAGCTGCATTCGTTTACTAATTAGTACTTTAATTTATGTACTTTTTACTATCTATCTTATAGTATATGAATTAAATTATTAACAGAGTGATTAAAATTGATTAAAAGTATGTGTAATCAAAAGTGATTTGTTGATTGCCTATATGAAAATTATTTTGTCTTCGTTGTTGTTTGGAGTTTTGGAGCGAATAATAATAGGAAAAACGATTCCTTCAAAATCTAAAGTAACAACACTGTGCAACACTCGAATGGTTATTGAACCAATCTAATTCGAGAGATTGAGTTTAATGTAAGAAAAAGTAATTTCTCCGGATTTAGAAGTTAGCTTCCAAAAACATTATTACTAATTTTAGCAAACTTCTTCTTATATTGTAACCAAAATCGAACCATTCACATTATAGTTAGTGCATTCAGAAAATAACAATTTCGTTTTCTAAAGTGTAGGTAGTGTATACTGGAAAAATGTTGTAATTATTACGTTATAGTTACGTTTATCCAAAACTTGATCCAAACCGCATAGTCAATTTTAGCCTGAGGGCTTTGATGGCTATTGGCAACTAAGCTTTCTGTCTCTCCGTCAGCCGAATAAAATTTTTGTTTACGTTTTCCTGATATTTTGTCTTTCATTAAAGATCAGCATTCTCTATTGGAATGGCGTTTGATGACTGTGATGGTCAATCTAAAGTAACAATATGGTTTTCTTGTTTCCTTTGAAAATAGAGTCTGCTTCTATGTTTCAGATCATTGTCAAATTGCAGTATCCATTCATGGTTGTTTTTACAGTAAAGCAATGCTAACCTCGATAAAAATTTTTTATACGAGTACAACTTTCTCATTGTAACAGCGTTCATTTTTCTGCGAAACACCTCAAAACATCGAATTCCTCAGCAAAGAAGCATCCATAAACACTGAAACCTTAGCAGGTGCTTAATCCTTCTTTGAATTAATAATTATTGTTCTTAAACTTTTTTTATATTGTGCAATGGTTTCTTCTTATAAAGAGAATAATAGATTTGTCTCTACTTTTAGATGTCATCTTCATTTCCAGTTTCACCACAAATGTGCAACACGTATTTAAATATTTTTCACTTTTTGAGAGTTTTTTTTTTTTTGTGAAAAGCAATCATGTTTCTTATTTCTTTACTGTGTGACTCATCCAGAAGATCGAAAAAACTAACCGAATCGTACTCGTTACAGATCAGTGACAATGTTGATAATGTTGGCTCCATCTTCGTCTTAAAAGCCAAAACTTTATCAAACGATGAACTATTTGTTACCTTTTAGATACTTGTTGACCTATACATGTGGTCAGTGACAGATCTGTGTTCTTAAAGTTTGACGTACAGAGAATCAGCATTTGTAGTAAGTTGTAAACATTGTTCTCTTGTTATTTCATGCACAATATACATGGAACGTATGTAAATATCAATTAAAAGCCTTTACATTGACAACTAGGTAGAATGATATACCACTAAGAGACGCCACATCTCCGAAATATGACGTAAATATTGAATTTTATGGAATTCGCACAATATATGTATATATGTAGTTCAAAAAATTCTATGGGAAATATCACGTTCATAACATATGTATTTTAAGGTGTGAAAGTATAATGTTTTAAGTCAGCGATTGCATCGCCGCAATCTCTTTGAATTTACTGCAACATTTCGCAACACACGCTCACTTAAGTGCCTGTAGACAGACAAAGCAGGAAACTTTGCGGAAGCTACTCCTCTCGCATGTACATAGTATAGTATACACATTAAAAAATCACATATATATATATATATATGTGCGCTGTATATGTATAAAGGAATTGTTAGATAAACAATAATAATGAGACGGAAGACAAAAGCTGGCGAAGACAAAGTAAAACCACAATGACTTAAAACGGTGTTTACATGCAAAGTCATTTCTAAGCACATTGAATGCTTTGAGATCATTCCGACATACAATAACAAGTATAAGTGATCCAGGCAACAAGAGTGGCAGTAAGTCTGCATCAGAACATAATTTAGTTTTCAGCCATAATTATTTTCTCATTATAGTAACTATAAAGAAATTTTGTTTCTTCATTTTGGTATAACGAATACACAATGTAAGAAAATTAAGAAAACGTGTGGAAGCTTAAATATAAGAGTAAATATAAGGACTTCGAACAAATTTAAAAAACTCACAATTCAAATCTGCATTTGAAACCGAAAATGTTGAATTTAACTTTTTCAAATTAAAGAGCAAAACACAAGTCAACAGGAGCTTTATGTTAGATAATGAGCCAGAAAAGAATGAACGTATTATTTTTTTTTTTTGTTTGCTCTTTTCTTGTCTTCATAGAAAAAACAAGAAAAAGAGTTAACTTCGCTGCACCGAAGCATTACGAAGTACTCTTGACAAATAAAAAAAAGAACTTCTTACAAGAACTTGATTTTAATCGATCAGTCTAATTTCTACGAAAATTGTAGTAGTGTCCAAGACGTGAAGATATCGCGTCAATTTAAAAAAGTGTTCCTTACAAGTCCTTTACTCCGATGGTTCAGTTTGCACGACAGTTTTATGTTTTAGTAGTCCAATATCAAGGTTTCCGACAAATAAGAAATCTCTTGGAGAGAAATGGATGTGTACAAAATTTCAGATCGATACTTCATATGTCATATACAGGCAGACGGACATGGCTAAATCGACTTATTTGTATTTATCTGACCTTGTTTTCTTGGTGATACAAACTTCGTGGCAAACTTATAATATATCGCGTACAACTTCAATGAGTACCTGGGAAAAAGGTGGTATATGACGTAACTTTCTAAAATACAAACTTTTGTTTACAGTACTTCAATTTCATTCATAATTTAATAATATAATTAAGCAAAAAGTTTGTCAAGAAAATAAATAATGCAATTATGTCTCACATCCTTGATTTTTAATACCCTTGACCCTTACATTAGTTACTAAAAACTGCGGATTTTGCCTACAATAAAATAGTTGTATACAGGAATGTAAGTCTGGGTTGCGATTCTCATTCCTTCTCCTTCCAAGGAAAGGACCGCGCATTTGTTTTCTTTACAAAAGTATTCCGACTCACCACTTCTCAACTTAAATATTTTTCAACTTAAATATTTATCTGCAAATTGTTGTGTCTACTCGCTGGCGGACAGCTTGTTATCGGAAGACTTGTCTGTCTAGCGGCCTGTCTATTCATCCGACAATAGACAAAGGTAGTTCGTATGGGCATAATTTTGCTGATTTACCCACAGATATTATGGGCCGACGCATTTATTCGCATGCAAGCGTTGTACTGCCGCCAATGCTTTGGTTGTACAAATATATAAACACATGTACATACATATGTATGGACACGAGACAGCATCGCGTCATTTATTGTTTAGCCGCAACACGCCAACAATTTCCTGCTGTTGGCATTGCGCCTCACATGCAACGCTGCACACCGACTAACCTATCAACCAACAAATCTGGTTGAAAAACCAACTTAGTAATGCAACCAACGCACCTTCCGCCCCAAGTAAAGCAAAATACGTACATATGTATGTACTTATGTTCCCGTATGTAACACATATTGTTTTACCAACGCCAGCAGCCTCCGTCGGTGTTACACTAGTTCCGACCACGCAGAAGTCACAAAACTGTTCAGCTGCGCTCCGACAGCTGGTATGTAAGGTATACTGCACGTTGTGCAATTCCTCTGGAATTTCCGCCCTTGTATTACAAAAAGCAGCTATCTTATAAAATTCAAAGTCTGTACAATTGGCTGTTCACTCGTTGGTTGTATCATTTTGTATTTCGCCTGCGTCGGGTAAGAATGTGAGAAAAATTGCATAGTGAGAAATAAATATAGTAGAAAAGATTTGACAACGTTTGAACCATATAATTTTTAAACTAAGATAATGCTTCGATTATTCTTTAAAATCATCATTTTACCAGTTATTAATTTTTTTTATATTCTACTAAAGTTGAAATAAAACCATCGTACATATACAGCATACCAAGGTTCTATAATAGCATTTCTATACCCTGAACAGGGTATATTACGTTTGTCACGAAGTTTGTAACACCCAGAAAGAAGTGTGGGAGGCCCTATAAAGTGTCTATATAAATAATCAGTATGCGGAGCGGAGTCGATTTAGCCATGTCCGTCTGTCTGTATATATGCGAACTAGTAATTTTCTCTTCAATAAGCTGCTCATTTGACGGAACTACCGCTATCGAACCAAACTGTCAAACTGTCATAGCAGAAACAGTCAAAACGCAGAATCGTGTCAGCTGATTCGACCTATCTTATGGGCGCGCAATGTAAGTGCCCAGTGAAAAACGCTACTCCCTTCTCTCTTTGACGTCGGATGACGTGAGAATCTACAGCATTTTGGTTTTTGCCGTCTAAACGTGTCAGCTGATTGCTCTCTCACAACCCAGGGTTGCCAATATCTATATACTGTAGTAATTATCAACTTTTATAATTCAATCTGTTCAATATGTTTGAAATTTTCTTAAAATAACTCAAAATTGGAGTCAAATGCTATTATTTATAAATATATAAACTATTTTGTTTCTAATTTTGATATTTTATATTATAAAAATTTGTAATTGAAAACATAGATGTGTACAAAACTATATATGTGTATTGAGCAATGGTAACATTGTGCAAATGAAAACAAACAAAGATGGCTGAATTCTGCGTTTTTGCCACGTTTTTCACTGGGCTCACATTTTGCCGATGAGGAAGGAAAAGGGAGGAAGGCAGTAGCGTTTTTGACTGTTCCTGCTATCATACAAACTGAACGATCGGAATCAAGTTCTTGTATGGGAACTTCCTCATTTGACGATATATCTTTTGGTATGAGAGAAATAATGTAATATAGGAAGAAATTGTTCAGATCGGCTCACTATAGCATATAGCTACCATACAAACTGAACGATCGGAATCGAGTTCTTGTATAGAAAACTTTCACGTTTCACGGAATTGGTTATATATTATTTTCTAAGGCAACAAAGTAATCTCAGGAGAAATTGTTCAGATCGAATCAAGGGCTTGTATGGAAAACTTTCGCATTTGACTTGGTATCTTCACGAAATTTGACATGGATTACTGCTTAAGGTAGCAATATAATCTCCAAAAAAAAAATTGTTCATAACGGATTACTGAAAGAAATGCAACAGTGAAGGCTATATTTACTTCGGTGCAGCCGAAGTTAACGTTTTCTTCTTTTTTTTCAAGCGGGAACACTATATTTTAAAAAGTATTCGACGTTTCCTTCGGGGTATTAAGATTTACTTCACGGTTCAAAGATCAAAATGACAAATGTTTTCGACTTTCAAAGGTCAATCAGTTATAGATCAAACGGTATAAGAACAAGTTGTAATCATTGTTAATCGGTAAAGTGGGACGGTAAGGGTTTAGTTGAACTTTTTGGGTTTCGAGTGAAATTATTTTAATTGTCTACCTCGCACATGATAACACAGGACTATTGTACTCTACAGCTGTACTATTACTGTGTGGCATCGGATGATTGGCCTGGGATAAAAGTTCCACAAAATACATCCGTTCGACATCCATAAATTCTACACGAGAAAACGGGCTTATATACAAATTCCACCAATTTTCGGAGTTGAATCAATCTTGCGACAAATTTTGGATTATTTCTAATTAATTTACTTTTAAATTTGTTGAATAACATATGCGAGTATCAACGCTGTGTATTTTAAATTAAAAAAATAACTGGTTTTTATGGTCTTTGCTTTTTATGAAATATTTATTATTCAATATACTTAGTACAGTTATATTATTTACATTACTAAAGACAAACTTGTTTTTGAAGGAAAAATAAAATTGCACTTCTTTACTGCTGAGTGCTTGACTCTCTGACCTTGAAGTGTCTCAAATGCGATAAATATGTAGTCATATTTTTCTCACTTGTGACGTGCATCACGCATCATTAAAGCAAGCCATGTTTCAACGTATGTAGTGGACATATGTACCATATTTATATTTTCTCACATATCGGGGCGATAAAAAACTTGATTATTTACTTTAGCGAAGGCAATTTCAACATTTGCAGACTCACTTCAAATATAAATTTTGCAAAATATTTTATTGACGGAATGTATATATATATATAATTACATTATAAGTAGTTATATAAATATATTTTATTATGAATAAGTATATACTCATAGTCGCCTAACTGTTGAAAATGGCTATTTAAACGAGTTTAAGGAATAAATTCATGTAAAACCAGTTACCTACTAGCGAATTGCGACAAGTTTAAAAATAAATGTAGAAGTATACATTTATATTTTGTATATATATATACATGTGTTTTTACATAAGGTTATCATATTAAAATAAAATTTAGCAGTAAAAACTAATAACTCGACAAAGGTTGGTATATTATCACCAAGTCCAAAACATTTCAATAAATCGATCAAAATATTTTGCAATTTCAATTTGCCGTAAACATCTTTCAGCATTAAAAATAGTGAAATGATTACTCATCATAAATATACTTTAAAAGATGACACACATGTTATATCTTCCCAGAATCAAAAAGTGTCATTATTTGTATAGTAATTGCAGTAGAGCTTTAAGTAGATATTCTACATATTTGTCTAACCAGTAATAGTAAATTGAAATAGTCGCCTATGACAAACGTAAATTTTTATATTTTTATGGTATAGTTTTTACACAAGTGATAAAGAAATGTACATATGTATGTATTGTATTTTGAATATACGAAGCCTCGATTACACATCTTTTTAAATTCACTCACGTAGTGTTTATTCTCATCTCGCTTTTTTCAGGTAAGAATTGCCAGGCGTAGCGTCAAAGCGGTAAAATTTCCTCATGAACGCAAATCGGCTTTTATTTGGATTAGTCACCATAAAGCGTATGTGAATAAATCTCATAAAATTATACCTACATACATATGCATATAGAATTTTATGTATACATATATTAATTTCCTACCTATATAATAATATATGCAAGCACATACGCAGTGCTGTGAGGCTTGTAGTTTTTGCAGTTGAAAGTCAAGAATTGAGCTTATATGAAGAAATATGAATGCCTAACATTAATAGCCCTGAAGCAGCACTTATATTTTTTAGGCTTGTTCAACAAGAATTCGTCATTATCTGAAATAAGGTGTGTCACCACGCAATCCTATATAAAGCTGCTTACGGTAAGACAAATAATCACTATTTACTGAATCAAAAGAGTTCGAACACGTATTAAGAAGTAGATAGGAGAGCAGCTCAGGTTCGAGAAACTTGTGCTTTGATTCCCTTATTTTAAAATGGTCTTATTATCAATCGGTATCGATATACGTAACTCCATAACTTAGATACAATATGTACATACATATTTAGTATGTATTAACGAAACTAATATTCCCTTGGAAAAACCTACTGAATCTAAGCTAATTCAACATGATTGACATATTAATTTACAACATAATACAATGCAACAACAAGCAAAAGAAAGTGCTAAGTTCGGGACAATATAATACAGGGGCTAAAATGCCTGTGGTCTAGCAATTCGGCCTAACTTTGGTCTTGACCACCAGCGATCTAATAAGGCACAATAATACTGTTTATGCGGCTTTCACAGGGAAGCAGCCATTATGCAGACTGCCAATTGGACTCAGGTGGGCACTGATCTCTTGTCACAAAAAGGTACATACAGTCGTACTTATTGCGCTTGATAAGGCTTTTCAAAATACGCGGTAACCCTCGAATGCAAATCTTTTTCGTTTGAAAGTGATTTGTGAATAATTTTACCAATGCGTTCCTTTGAACGAATGAACTAACTCACTCAACTTCATTTAAAGCAGTTTGTGAACTTACGTGCTGTTTCCGTTTTCGGTTGAATGTGCTTCCAAGAGTTTAAACCTTGACCCAAACGCGGGACAGGCAAGAAGGAAGTGCTGTCAAGAAGGAAGTGCTGAGATATTTCCACTTCGTTTTCTTCCATAAAGCTACTTCAAATGGCATCTTGTACGATTATCAACCTTACACCATGGACGCCAATAGGCCAAGGCCCAGGTAAAAGCCCCACAACTAGACCTCCTGTGATCAATCTTAGTCCAAAACGCTTTAGCGACAGCGCATATGCCGGTGGTGGCTCAGTGCTGGACGAGATTATGCGAAGCCTAGCTACTTGTCTAGTAGCAGAACACAAGAGGATACGGGAGCACCGACCTGCTCCCAGCGGGTTTGCAATTTCCTGCGCCAGGCATTCATACCAGTCTTTTCACAAAGACACTCTATAGTACCGACAGGAGGTTAGGCACCCCTCGACCGACCCTAAACACACTGTAAGTTCCAGACTAGTCTCGCCGAGCTATCAATTGAATGCTCACTTCTGTGTAGTAAACTGCACTCCGGAGCAGCAAATCTGCTACTACCTTAATCGCTGCAAACTCGGCTTGGAAAACACTGCAGGAAGTCTGAAGATCTGATAGAGATCTCCTGACAGTAAGCCCCTCCACTAACATTCTCCCCAAACTTTGACCCATCTGTACAGAAGTTCACTCTTCCTCTTCAACGGCTTCTTCTCACCCATAACTCCCTCGTCGGGAAAAAAAGGAGCCACCAGAGTTCGGTTATAGAATATAAAAGAAGTTTATTAAATTATGTCTGGCTTATTCTATTTCTTGATGTATATGTTGCGAAACACTCTTAAGGAGTACCACATTTCCAACCTCCGTACTATCTTTAGAGATAAAAGTTTACAGTGTGTGGTGTATTCAAAATTTCTATTTCTATTTGCCCTTCGATATCCGGATACCATTTTACATATCAGACCTAGAATATTTACGTTAAGCGCTGTTAATCAGTTATAGAAAAGCTTATATATATGTATATATATAAATGCCTCATGAATATCATGGCGAATATAAGGTATATATTTTACTTTATGAATGAAGTGGTTAAACCAGTAATGGCAGATTTCTAAGCACACTTTTGCAGACGGCTTTATATATAAGGTTAGTATTTGCGCCTGCCATATACGGCTTTCACGCTCACATTTGTGCATCAGAGTGCAATTAATATAAGGAAACCTGCCAGCTGACATAACAACTTTCGTGCTGCTTAAAGTGCAAGTAAAAGCAAAATGCAACGGTCTCAAGTGGTCAGACGGTATAACCGTTAGGCGCTTACGTGCTAAAATCATATTAGTTCAATAACGCATAAACCGCTTTCACTGTTTACAAATGCAAGTGATTCCAACGGTGCAATATGGGCATAAATTGCGCTTGAAGCATTTCTTGTAAACAAAACTTAGACAATATTAGCAATATATAACTTAAATATGTCGGATCGGCTATGGTTCACTTTGCAGGCACCTTTTGTCTACCAGCCAAATTGTGGTAATAGGGATGGTTCGCTTAGAAAGAAATGTAATTTAAAACAGTTAACTTCGAGAGCTATATTTATCCTACCGAACTTCCAACCTAAGTTACTGAGTCTTTGATGAAACATCAATTTCTTCAACTTTCAATTGGGCCGTTTTCCACGACTTCATTTTTCACATGTTTCAGTCGACCAAACAACAATATCGTTTAAGATGTTTATAAAGAATTATGTGAATTGGACCTCATAAAATACATTTTATGTTGAAGAAACCAAACAATAATGATCACTATTTCAAAGAAGTCGATTGGCAAAGAAGTCGATTGGCCTTAGGGATCTCTCACTATTAATAATGACACATTAGATGTAACTAAATCTAACTAGTTGCTAGAGTGATTTATGAGTAAGATATTTTGCGAACGGAACGTATTCTTTGACGGAATATATCTTTAAAACAATTGAGTTTCGTGTAAAGCAAGTCATTCCATATATTCATATGTACATATATATGTATACATAGTTGTCTGTGGACTAAAGCGCTAACAACTTAATTGTCAGATGCCTAGCTACTTGTAGAACGGTGAAGCTTGTGTTTTTTTTTTTTTTTTTTTTTTTTTTTTTTTTTTTTTTTTTTTTTTTTTTTTTTTTTTTTTTTTTTTTTTTTTTTTTTTTTCACAAACCTGATGAGGGACGATGAAACTTAATTGCGGTCCCACTACCAACTACATGCTGATAGAAACAGATATTTCGCAGTGGTAGGAAGATATTTAAGAGTATGTTATCGCAAAAGTATGCCATTGAAAATCTGTTACTTCTATTATAGAATGTTGTAAATTTTTTTTATCAAAAATATAAATATTCGTATATTCGATTCATTTAAATGAATATGTATGTTAATGATATATTAACTTCCTGTCCGCTTCAGCTGCCAAACCGATTATACCGTGGCTTTGTGCTCAATTTCTTGAAGGTACATTGACCTCTTCTTTCAAAATTAATATGTAATTCTACATTTCAGAGAACTAATACAATACACAGGTACACCAACCGCCATTTCTTTTGTTTTGTATGTAAATACATACACATACAGTTTGCTCTGCTAAAATATTTTATATGCATATGTGAAATTAAAATATGTTAGGAATACATAATGTTATCATATATATATTATACTTACATACATATGGATGTCTTTCTCGCTTCTCAACTACCAGATATTTTTGTTTCCTATGCATTGATTTCTTTAAATAAGTAAATATATAAGGCAAAGTACAATTCTTATAAACAAAGAAGTATTAAAGATGAAAGTTTGTTTTGTTCTAAGTGGAACACTTATTAAAATGACAGATTAAAAACATCTAATATATGGCTATATGAGCACATTATCTTTGTTCATGCATTTTCTATTATTATTAGGGCTAAATTACAAATCTATATGCATTTCTCAGCTTGATATTTCTAAAAAAAAAAATTTTAAATTTTTTAGTTATCCTACTAGTTTTTGTTTGATTGTGGAATGTTTTAGCTTGAAGAAGTGATGTAATTAACGCAAAAAAACCTCTCTAAAACTTCAAACATTCAACTCCTCAGTTTTCATTGTCTTTCGTGGTCTTTTGGTTTTCAAACTAGTACATACCACGTGTCGGCGGTACAAAGAGCATGCCTACAAAGGTGGAATTAATCAGAGTGACTGCTGTAAGAATTCGTTTTCAGTACTGTCAAAACACACAAATGGCCGTGTGCCCGATAATCAGCGGTGGACCACTAATTACGGCAATCAACGCCAACACTCAGTTTTATGTGGCAACATCATTGCTCCTTTGCGTTAATACTTTTTAGCTTTAGCGTTATTTCGTTCTTCATCACTTATGTACTTTATATGTATACGAGGTTGTTACTTAAAATTCTACTTCGGCTTTAAGCTTGAAACCATTTGTTTGTGCCAAAATCAGCACGGCTAATAATCAGAGAGACAGACAGTTTGACACACGTCAGAAGCACATGAGTACAGCATGTGAGAAGCAGCAGCAGCTTATAGGCGGCATGAACTGCTGTTTGGATATGCATGGTGACAGCGCAGGCAGGCGAGACTTAGAGCCATACGAGAAGTAATGATTAATCATTTTTGCTTTGCTCAGTATTTTAAAACATTTTTTCCGTCGGCTAAATGCTAATTTGGCATGATGATGTCAGTACCATGCGACTTGGTTGCAATATTCACTGAATTGTTGAAAGAGGGCACTAACAGTTGCAAATTAAAGTTAAAAATTGCTCTTCCAATATATCTACATGTTTAAAAAATGCTTATCGTTAAAAATTTACAGACTTACCGAAGGCAAGCAATGAAGCTCCAAATTAGCGCGCGCCAATCATAGAAGTACAACATAACTGTTCTTGCTTTGGAAATACTATATATACATAAAATCCGATAACTTGCTGCAGTGTGCTCTCATAGCTCTATTAAATTAAGTGGAGGATGAATTGATGATGAGTTGATATATCTTAGTGCAGCTTGGTACAAATATCCCTTTTAAGTTCGTTAGGGGAATCGGAACATAGCATCTTCAGAGTATAAATCGTTAACACTAGAACTACCAAGAATGTCATTTTGACGGTTTTCAAATTACATGCTTAAAAATTTGATTATTATTTATAAAATTGTTCCAGAGATTTATTATGACTTTTAATAAAATATAAGAGCAGTTAATCATTACTATTCAATTTCCCCTCACCGAACTTAATTTCCATAATCAGTATGACCTAAACCTCTTTATACCAAGACCCGTCAAAATGACGGTCATAATAATTGCAATGATGGACATCAATACATATATATACAACTACGCTCATTATATCGTAAAAACAGCCAATGGATTGTACTCCAGAAAAATCCAAAAAAAGTCATTATGAACGCAAATCTTGCCAAATTCGATTGTGCAATAAAAACAGAGCGTGCATGCAACAAACATGTTTGTGCCAAGTGTTCAACTAATATACATGTAAGATATGTGCCTTATTCAAATAGAAACTGTTTTTGTTTTATTGTATCTATTTGCTTAAACTAACTCAAAAGTTACTATGAAAGCCATGATCAAAAATCCGTCAATTTGACGGGTGCGGTAAAACTAGGTATGTATAATATTTAACATCGGTAGTTCTAGTTTTAAGCGACCTTAAGTTTCTTGTTAGTATTTTTTGATTGGATCATGAGTGGTTTTTAGGATTATTCAGTTGAGTACTATTTTTTTGAATAAAACCTGAAATTTTGACCTTCTTTATAATAATTATTTTAATACTCACTTTGGAGAGCTTGAAATTCTTGCAATATATAAGTATTATATTTTATCCAAGGTAATGTATAATTTTTTCTATTTTAGACTTTTATTCGCAATGTGCCTTGCGAATTTCAGCTTATTTCAATTTCTCTATCTGATGGCATATTCGAACTAAATTTATAAGACGATTTATCAAGAAAGCATTACCTCAAAGTTCATTTCGTTTAACTTGTTGTGGTAGCTTTCTACTTAAGATTATCAAGATGTTTCTCATTTTGCTGGGTAGATCATAACACAATACAAATTAAACAAAATACTGTTTTATAGAAGTGAAACTTGGTGAAAGAAGATTTTATCAGCAATACACACAAATTTAAAAACCAAAAGAAACAAATACTTTTGGGTAACAATAAGATATTCATCATAGGTGCTCCTAAAGAGGGTCAAATAAGCAGACGCCAAATGCAACAGAATTGAAGAGAATCAAAAACAAAAACTTAATAACGATCTTTTGATTTGTTCGTGCCTACAAAAGAGTAACGACGACCACAACTCATTACATGGTTATCACAACAATCATTTACCAACAATTGTATAAACAAATTGGAACAAGCATTAAGTACCCATTATAAGCGTGGCTTTAACAATGTCAACAAGAAAAGACGTTGAACACTCTGAATGCCTTTGTGTCCTACAATATGAAAGTGTCAATTTGGCTGTTTCTACGACTGTGGTACCACAAAACAGACTGCTTGCTGCACAAGCTGCACTCACTTTTCGGTGATATCGCTCTTTACTCTTAGCTCATGATTTTTCAGTTCTACTATTGTTAATGACACTCATCCGTAAATGTATATTTACATACATACAAATGGCATGCMGAGAGCAAGTCAAGTGGCATGGAAGATGGGATGAAGCTACGCTTTCCGCTTTCAGCAATGCGCTTAATTATCTGATGGCATTAAACTAGAATTACTGTGAGACCTTCAAGTACCTGCCGGGCCAAGCGAACACAATATTAAACAAATTGAAAAAAGGTCTTACTGTCACTGGTGGATTCCAATGGTTGCTGTTGAAAAGTCGTCCCTTTGTACGAGTATATTTGTATATGGATCGTATAGTTAATACATATACGAAAGCATCATTGACGGTTTGTGGAGAAAATTATCAATATCAAAAAATATTCCTATCCCTTTAGAACGGTAGGCTAAAAAGCTAGTCCTCATTTAGATAATGTTTGAGTATGGATTAATAAATATGTTTAATAGTTATCCAAACAACTAATATATGCTTTTGACATATGACCTTTCTAGAAACAACAACATTTCCCGGATCACAATTCACAATACTAGCATTAATTACATTTCTAGTCAATGGTTAAATTGCTGCCATCTTCAGTGATTTAACACCGTTGGTGAACAACCGTAACAGAGTACAAAGGGGTCAACATTCTTCAACTTGTAAACATGTGAGTTGGTAATTATCACCAATGTCATTGCGTGAGCGTAACTACCAAATTTAGACACATGTTTATAGACCTCAGGTGCTACGGTGACAAACGCACATACAATTTATTGCGCTGCATTGACGCATGAACTCCTAAAATGACTGTGTACCTGTGTCTGCGTACCAGTTCCACAAATTGTTGTCGCATTCTAGAGCTATAGACGGTTTCATTGACAAAATTATAGAAGCTCTGAGCTCGGCTGGAAGGCACAGAGCAAAGTGTGTACAGAGTTCAAAATAGTTGAGAAGTCAGAGTGTTATGTGCAGATGAACTCTTATTTGTATACTATACATTTATGTTTTGAAAGCAATTTACTTTGCGACAACGGTCATACCATAAGTAGGAATTAAAGAAATTACTGCTTTAATCGTTCATCTTATGATGTAATCAAAACAGAAAAGGTGAAAAGTAAATTGAGTGTAATGCAGTAATAAGTAAGAGCCGAAGAGAAAAGTCGATAGTAAAACGAATGTAAAGTCAATTGTGAGCGCAAATGGATTTAAATGCGAATGTATGTAGAGAAAAAACGTTAACAGCGATGAACATTTGCTAAAGCAAGGCAAAGCAGGCCACAACTAAAGCGGAGTTTGGCAGTGAAGGCCGCGTTTCGACTCGACCGAAACCAGTCAATTTTCGTCAGTTATAGTTGGCTTTAAGCAAGCAAATTGCCACAGCGTCATTAGGCAGCAATAGAAATAACATTAAAATAGAAGCGATATAAAAGAAAATGCGAATAAGAAAAGAAACTAAATAAAAATAACACTGGCAACGATATAAGCGCTTGTCAAGCTTAGAATTGAGGCTACTCTGGAGCGTGCACTGCCGGAAAACCACTAAAACCACTCACGAAGAAACAATAATAGGCAAAAAATGGGGATATATAAAAAGGCTAAGCCAATTACAACAATATAAAATCAAAGTTTTACAGCAAGCTATTACATTCTTTATCGCAAAATGAAAAAAAGCACACAAAATTGTGCCATTGGCAATGCTGGCATCCGCATCGTTGACCGCGCCGAAACTCTTGACTCTTTGCAGATTGACTTTGGCATCTACAAAAATATGGAAAATGCTTCTAACGAATCGTGGCCAAGTTAGGCGAGTCGCAAATTAAGGAATATTAGCTGCTAAAAGCCAAATTTATTTACCGCAATAAAAATAGTTCAATTATTTTCGTGCATTTACATATTATACATCCTTTCTTCTATGTTCCGGAGAAGATAAAAAGTGTTTGTAGAAAAAATTCCTTATTGTCTTCTCATAAATGCATTTTAATGGATGCTACAGTTCGAGGCGGCAATATTATGGATGGCATTGTCCAAAAAATGCAGTATTAAACCCCTGAGTCTGCTGTAACGGGACTGCTTACTAGGGATTGCGGATGCGTGAAAATGAAGTAAGCTTTGGAAGTGCAGTATGAGGCAATGCTTACGACCAACCACCTCAAGATTTTAAGCCATTGGAGCCAGCCTCGGTGTCACTGCCGGAATAGTATCTTACTCGACCTTCGTAGGCGTACTCGGGCTAAGCTGTCAATTGTTTTCACTCCTCAGTAGAGAAGATTGAAACAATGGTTCTGCTATCGACAGTTCCCACGACGAAAATTACATATTAACTGACGTACCAAAGGGTGAAACAGGAATAGCAAGCTTCTTCAGTAGAGATCCATACACAGAAGGCAGCTTCAAACTAAATAACTACAATTCAGTCTTTCCATCTAATATTGTGGGCATGAAAGAAGGTGCCATGTGGGCATCTGCTCTAATCAGCCAAAACTATTTTAGTGAATGCCAGCATTAATTAATGCTATTCGAAGCGCCAACAGGTAGAATATAATTTTCCTAAGCCCCAGGCCATTCGGCTCCATAAAAAGTTTTTTGAGGCAATGAACCCTACAGCAATACCTCGACGTCGTTCGTTGAAGCAAGCAACATAGATCATACCACAAAATAACATTGTACGAGACAGATAAGAAACTCCGACTTGCACGGAGTAAGCTGAGAGCTGGAACTTCATCTATTCGAATGACCAGCCTTCAGCCATACAAGAGGCATTGGGCAGCTCACGTAGAAAATAATCGGTGTTTTTCCCGAATCAATTCGTGTGCTGGATAGGGCCACCCGCTGCCTGCTCTCATGCACTTTCAACCAACCAGCCAATCAATTGTGTTCTTAACTGCTTCTTTAGGATAAGTAAAAATCTAAAAGTTCTTAGTTAATTGCCACCATTTAGCCCAGTTCAAGCTGATCATAAAATTGACCTACTTCAAATGCATCGTAGATTATTCTGTTACCTCTCTCCTAAAAGCAGAGCTAATGATTTATTTCAAAATACATGATTTTATATGTAGTAATTTTTTCTTCTTCTTTATTGGACACCGCTTACGCGTTTATGCGGCTATAGCCGAGAGCTTTACCTTTTTATTCACCGTCTGTATGTTACAAACTTCAAAACACTACTCCGAACACGAGTTGACTGTCGACTTAGTATTTAGAATGGTTGTTCGCTGGTCATTTCACAACCTAAAACACCAATAATTGTGGACATCTACATGTAAAATATGCCATTCCTATCTAAAGTGCCGCTAATATAAGTGTATATACTGCAGTATGTATATTTAAAAGTGTATTTGTGAGTATAGTACTTAGCCTAGAAAGATAGACAAAGTTACTACAATCAACTTTCATATACACACGTTTATGCGCAAAGTAGAATGCGGTCAAAGTGAATTATATCGAAGCGTAAATGTCCAACGAAGTCGGTAATTTGTGCCCAGAACCACCAGGCTCTTGCGATAGACCAAACACCGACAGCATGCATATACCATAATTTACGAACGGAGTGAACTCATGCTGTGCCCTAACTTAAAATACCTATGCGTTAACTACAGACATTCGTACATATGGACAAGTAGTGCTCTACTGTAAGAAGGGCATTTTATCATGCTTGCAGGCTGAAAGTACCGGACCGTCGACAGCAGCTGCAGATGCAGATTTTACAAATAAGTAACTACAGCACGGTTGTCATGTCATGTTGACCGGTTGCTCGGGCGAACACACTCATACACGTTCAACATATGTCTGTGCAGATAGATAGTATAGTTCATGTTACAATAGCAGTTATGCTGATAAGCTTTTTTTTTCTAGACACGGTTGGTACGTGTGCTTTTATGAGCACAGGCATACACATTTTCTTAAAAATTTATGTCGTAAAACAACGCTAGTATCCAGGCAAATAAACACAAGTTAATGCGAGCCCACTTCTTGCTGTGTCATACAAAATTTGTGTATCACAAGGCGGATAAGTAGAAATATTGCTACCTTTCGTAGTTTGTCACGATCTGTAAAAAATATCCTTCGGATAAGCGAGTGCACAAAGTACGTATATTGTATAAACTGTTCTCAGATTGGACCATGGAGTAACGATCTTTCTCTCAGCATGAGAGAAAATAAAAAATACAGAAATATGAATATTATTTCTGAAGTGTTACGGAGTTTAGTGTTTGAATTTCTGACTGGTGAACACCGTAAATGCGTTTTATTTACAAATTGTTTATTTTAGCTAGTTTATCTGTAGAGAGCATTAACGTGGCAATATAATCTAGTTACCCAGGTGGTTTTATTTTTTGATATGTCATCAAAACATCGCCTTAATAAAGAGGTGGATTCCTTTCTTCTGGAATCATTCGAACATACGGCGGGATTAAAAAACAAAACCAAGTGTTATTTATCGAAAAGCATTTAATTATTTCTTAAAATGTTCTCAATTATATCTATCAATTGTGGAAGAACTTTTTCAAATCTCATTGAGGTATCATCGATCGCCTCTTCAGGCGTCGCAAAACGTGGACCTACGGTTTAAATTATTCGTACGGGAATTAAAAGAAGTCATCCATGCCAAGTCATGACTTTACAGTGCTTTACTCATCAAACCCGTTTTTATGTGCTCAGAAATTAAAAACAAAAAAAAAAGAGATCTGCTTCGAAGGTTGTTTTTTGAAAGACAACTGGCAAGGAAATAGTTTTGTATCTACCTCTCAGAACATACTGCTCCTTATTACTCCAGCGGTATTGCTTGGAAATTCTTCTTGCGCGGGTGCTGTTTTTTGGGTTCTGCGTATAAATTCATCATTCATCACCTATCGCGTTATCACAGACGTGTTTTGCAGCGAATATGACACTAGTCTTTTTTAGAGCAATTCACTTATTGTGTGAGATCTAATGAAAAAAAATTCTATAATGACATGTTCGATAGTCCCACTAATGAATATAGTTGCCTAAATGACGATCTTGCAGTATCACTTTGTGCACAACAGCAATGGTTTCCGGAATAACTATTGATTTTGAACGCCCTTCAAGGTATTTGTCTTGCAATCCATCATTGCATCGGTAATCGTTGGTCCTTGAAAGTGCGTCATCATCCAAAATTGAATGAACATGGGAAAAACAAAAAGTAATGAATCATTTACCTAATCGCTCACTTTCGACATTGCAACGTGGTCGGCATCAGAAGTTTCAAAAGGGATGGAGAAATACTCCGAAAATGCATATTTTTTGTGGTAATTTTGTCTTTGAAGTGGTACATAGGAAGGGAAATTTGTAACAATGTTTTGATTGAAGTACAAAATTGCGGAGTACATAAGCTAGTGGTACTTAAGAGAATAATTTATATGTATTTTTAAAAAAGGCGTGAGATGCAGTAATACACAGACATATAAAATGGCACATATGCGGTGTGGTACTTAACCGGTAATGACTGTATATTGATAAAATTAAATATTTTAATATTGCAAAATTAGTATAGCTTCCGAAATCATTTACATCTAGAATAACGGGAGAAACGTTTCTAACGTTCTAACGTTAAATGTAATGCGGTGATCCAAAATAATTAACATGTTGCAAAAAGTGTTTGCAAAAAATTTGCTATTGGGTGTTTTAGTAACGTACTCGTTTTATATTTATGCCAATAAACTGAATTTTTCTTTTATTTATTTTTAATAATGTTATACATTTATTAAAATTTACGTACGAATATTTCTTACATTTCGACCTAAAAATAACTGGATACCCGAAATAATTTTTCTTAAACTCTTCTACTCAAATTTATCTTCTATGGTAGTACTCCTATTTTTCATTGAGGAGGGTCGGGATAATTACTTTTTTCAATTTCCAGCATATGAAAAAAGATTATTGTTTGAATAAATTTATGCTTCTGAAGTAATGACAAAATAACCGTATATACAGTTATGTATGTATGTATGTAGAAATTACAATACAGTATATATTAAGAGCATTTAAATGAAAATTATTGCAAACAAACATAACATAATATTTATGTGCTACATGTTTTAAAGAATAATATTAATTTTGATTATACTGAAGCTATAATACCCTCCAAAAATACAAAGGGTATCTTACAAGAACTTTTATATACCATAACTTTACATATAGTACAAAGTTATCTTATCACTTCGTCAGTTTCTTCGGAGATTGCATAACTCTCTTGGACAGTACCCCATGCCAAATAAAGATATCTCGTCAAATGAAAAAGTTTTCCATACAAGTACTTGATTATAATCGTTCAGTTTGTTTGACAGCTATATGCCATAATTGCCGATATCGCCAGTTCTGACAATAGAGTAGCTTCTTGGGGAGAAAACGCTATCATATTGATATATCAAAAACTCACTAGTACGCGTATATACAGAGAGGCTTAGTCAATTCAGCTCAATTTGCTGATCATTTCGATACATATTTTTTCGGCTCTTCGACGTTTCCTACAAGGTGTTGCCAACGTCGTGGCAAATTTAATAATTATACGGAATTTATATTCTTAGCAAAGTTGAGATTAATATCTACGTCAACAATCTCTCAACCTAGTTTTGTTATATTGTTGGAAAACAAAAAAAAAAAAAAAAAAAATGTTGAGCTATAAATATTATAATGAACAGAGAACGCAATTTTTTGTACTATATAATCTCTATGTAAATGCATAAGTAACATTCATCGACAAATGAACACAGCTTATAGCTGAAGTATTGTTAAGCTAATGATTGGGCACCTGAATACGAGTGTGGTCGAACGCGCCAAGCAAGAAAATGAAACCCACATACCAAGAAATACATACTTTCAAAAGTACGTAGTAAGAAAAATGTCAAAGCTTTTGACCACAAGCGTTGGAGTGCAGCTGTGGAAAATAAAGTTGCTATCAAAAGTAATTGTGGCATGCGCATTTCATTAACTGCAGCTGTGCACAGATCTAGCCAAGTTGGAAGTGGGAAGTTGGCGGAATGGTCGCGACCGGCGACATTGGCAAAATAAGTAAAACCAGTAATTCAAAAGTGCCTTACCATAATACTCAGTCAAATTCACATATCCATAAATGTATCAAACTGCACAAATTAAAAATACCTACATGTAAGAATACTGCATAAAGCATTAGTTTACAGCCGACTTACCAAAAGTCAGCAGCTGCATATTATATATGAATTAAGTATTGTATCTATTGTATCTAGAGAATAAAAAATAAATAGTCCGAATAATAACCTCGTTTTACCTCAAAATCACTAAAATGTACACGTTTTTATCAAATTTTTTATTCTTTCTTACCGAACAACCTTTAAAATTTGCCTTTGATGTCGAAGACTTATGCCATTAGACAAAACTTTTATTTTTAATTATATTCACATATTTGCCGCTAATTATTTCACAAGTCCAATATTATTATAATATTGTAATTGCGACGTATACGATCTGTTCAATTTCGATCGCATTTGCGCCTTAATATCGGTTTTATCAGAACTATTATTTCTAAAGTTCAATAGCCTACCCATGATTCAAGCAAGCTAAGCGCTAAAGCAAGCTAAACTTTTATGAAATGCAGTGTGCTTACTTGAAAGTGCGGCTTAATTTTATTACCTAAAAAGTAATGACACTACAGTAACTACATGGTAATAAAAACGGTAAGGCATTAAGATTTGCAAGCTAAACGAATACATACATATGACAATATTAAATACTGCATGATTATTATCATTTCATTTGACTGAGGAGAACTTGTGAATAGTTACTATAATCTTTTTAATATATTTTACATACAAACATATTTACACCACAAAACCATTATAGTTACTTTCCGTTCTTTATTTGCAGGCGTTAAAAATTAAAAATCACACTAAGAGAAAATATAAAGCGCTTTTTCTACAGGTAAATTAGTCGAAAATGGGCTGGGCGCCTCTGCTATGGTGTCTGCTGTTAGCATTAAGCACAACAGTTCTTCTTAATGGTGTTCAAGCGCAATCGAATTATGTACAGCAAGGAGATAGCGGAAACTACACAACGAACGGGCTGCCTGAGGAAGCTACTTTGGATGGGAAGGTAGGTTCTCTCATAATATGGATATCACTTTGAATATTTTGTGAGCATAGATTTGATTTAATAGAAGTCACTATAGATATATGTATATATGCAGTGCYTAATAGTACATACATACATTCGTGAACAAAAAATACAAAATTTCGGCTGCAGCAAAGAAATACCACCCTTTACATTTTAATTTTTTAGAACATAAAATGGTATAGAAATATCTATATCTTGATTTTCAATGGTCAGTTCTGAAAAATTTCTTAGGAAATTGTAGCGATTGCTTCTATAAAAATCTTTGGCAAATTTCGTAAAGATACCTTATAAAGTAAAAAAGTTTTCAATACAAGGATTTGGATCGATCAGTTTGTAAGACAGGTATATGCTGTAGTGGTTCGATATCGACGATTCCGATTTGAGCAGCCTATTTATTATAAGTGATTCTGAACTGTTTACAAATTTTTAATGACAATATATTTTTCATGAACAATATCCAGTCGGTCACACCTCAAACTTTTTTATTATTGTCACTACAATAAAAAACGGTGAATAAAAATTTGGTCAAAAACTTGATTGATTGGTTGTTTCCAGGATATATTTGTATCATAAATCAGAGAATTATGTTATTTTAAATATTTCCGGTATAAATATTCTGATGAGAGTTGGTTATTTTTGCACACCTCTTTGTTACCGTACCTATTTTTCTTATCCCATGGTGCCTGAGTTGTTATCAATAGAAAGCTAAAAAAGGTATAGACTGACTAGACTATGAGGAGTTCCTGCCGTTACTAAAGGCGCTAATCAGTGTAACCCATGGAAAATTAGGTGATCTTCGTGAATTTTTTTATGAAAAATTGACAATTTTCTACCAATCTAAAAGTTCGTAGGTCATTGTATAATAAATATATTCTAAAATACTTAGTTTTAGTTTGAAGTCGATTGGTCAATTTCTGGTTGAGTTATGATGTCAAACATTTTTAAAAATGTGGTTTCCAGAAAAACGCGTTTAAAGTTTCCACTTCCTGCGAAATTTCTCCGAGCTGCCATTTAGAAACCATTCAAAATACGATTGCTGATTTCATAGTATATTTTTGAAAATATTAACTAACGAAAAACCAAAAAGAAATATACTTTTCGAAAGTGTCACACTGCTATTGCCCGTATGTGTTAGCCGGCTAATTGAGATAAAGTAAATGTTCCAATTCAAAAACCGAACTTTGGGTCTCAGCAGGGTAAATCAATGAGCACCTTGAAGCGTTATATAACGATCAGATGATAAAGATTGATGTGATGTTTCCTATTAAGAAGGCTCACTCTATGAAAAGTCTAGAATCAAAGTATTTTTCGCAAATTTCAACATATGTATGTGAAAAGTATGGGACTTTTTTCTTTTTGTAATATTCGCTATTAAATTGAAATGCTATTAAGTGAAAAATACTGACTTATAAGCTTCAAAACCTTAGAAATAACTAAACATTTTTTTTTCAGGTTACCAAGCTGGATGATATCAGTCCATTGATATTTTTGAACCGCACGAAAGCAGCACTTAATTGTGCCGCCGGTTCAATGCAAGTGAGTATAAACACTCATTTTTTAATGCTTGAATATATTGCGAATTCTTTATCACAGGTCGACATGAAGTTCAATGAACCGTTCCACGGCATAATTCAAGCAGATTATGATCGTAGCAGCGCTTGTCGCGTGAATGGCAAAGGTGCTCTGAGTTATAGACTGGAGCTACCCCTTAAAGGATGTGGTACTATACAGGTAATATCTTTGTTAGTATGAAGCAAAGTTATAGCTAACTTTTCGAAATATATATTTTAGAATCCTACTCGCGTCTTTACCAACAATATAATTGTTCGTTTTCATGCTAATTTGGAAATGGACGGCGATGAAATAATTACAATCGTATGCCGTTATCCGCCGCCCATACCTTCACTGCCACCAGCTCTACCAGCGCCAATGTAAGTTACTTATCCTAAATCGTGAAATATTCGGTGTTCTAGCTGAAGTTACCCGCAAGCTTATTTTTACCTAAAAAATAGTATTAATAATAAAGTTAAAATAAAATTAAATCCTTTGTTTTTGGTATAATTACACAGCTTGAATCCCATCGCCACTGGTTCCGTTCTACAGCCGCCTCTTAAGGGTATACAGCTCCTCCTAATTATTTGCGCCATTATGTTCCTTACATTACTGCTGCTTGGTTTGGCTGTATCATATTACTGTTTGCGCAGTCGCCCAATACCGGTAGTGCGTCGCCTTCCCATGTCCATGGGCAGTGGCTCAGAAATCACTAAATTGAGTGGTAGTAGCATGGGTAATATCAGCGCCTTCGAAGGAGTTAAAATACCACGAGCTATGGTGCCACTGGCGGCTGTACATAGTTCGTCGGGTAGCGAAGGTGCGCTCATACCTTCGGACTATCCAAGCGAGTCACATTCCGAAATCGAAGAAATCGATACGAGGTAATTTTTAACCAACTTATTTAAATGAGTTTCTTTAAAACATATTACTTCCAGATCACTGCCATTTAGCTCAGCAGGTAGCTTTGAAAATCGTGCATTTGTCCAAGAGACTTCCAGCATTTATAGCGATCACTATGGACATACTCAAGAAGTGCAGGCCGCTAATGCGTTAGCCACTTCAGTTCCTCGTCATCCTATTGCCATTAAGGAAACTTCATCACCTAAATTTGACGTTCAAGTCCGCGTCAAGAAGTCGCCACCACCACCACCTTCGCCCGTTACCTCAGACACAGAAAGTGTCGCAACACTTCGCCCAGATCGTAATAATCTATCGACTATTATGGAGACACATGAAGACCGTGAAAGTATTATGACTATGGATTCAATGCCCCCACCAGAGGAGACTGTACATACTCAGTTCACATATGTTCCTGAATTACATTCGGCACCTAAACATACTGCGGAATCATCACCACCACCTCCACCAGAGCCTGTATTCTCCGTATATGCACGCACCCATCATGAAATGGTCGATGGACGTCCTGAAACCTGGTCAGATTTTACTGATGCACCAACAGTTAGTGAGGTCACCGATTTGCAATCTGAAGCACCTGACATGCACTCGGTTGGCGAAATGGTCGATAGTACGCATTTCTTTGAGGCAGATTACCTTCCCCCGGAGCCGCCAATTGTTGTAAAAAAACCTCAAGTCACATCACACACTGTAGATGACGTATACTTACGTACCATTACTGAAAAGAAGACAATTGAAGACATTGAGAGTCATAAACGACGTGTTACCGAATATAAGGCGAAGCCTAAGCCATTGCCACCGCCGATTCCCGATCCAACTTGGGATGTTAAGATACGTAATTATCCAACTGAACGCGAACAGCAACGATGGGAGAACTTCTCGGATATCTCAAGTGCTTCTGGCATGACTCTCACGCCCAAGATGGAGCGCTCCGAACTAAGCTTGCCAATAATACCTAAAGAACCGCCACAACAAATCTATGACAATAAAAAGGAGCTCACCAGTCCACAGTTGGTGGGCAATATGAAACCCATTGAAATGCCACCAGAAGACAAGGCTGTGCGCAACTGGGGTGTGTTAATACGCGTCTTGGAAGAACCTGAGTTCTCCGAAGCCGATGATACCAGTTCCGTGCATTCCAGTGTTCATCCTCTCACACGGTTCATCAGCTATGACGACAAGGCCAAATGGAAAGAGATCATAACTACAGAATCATCATTGCGCACAATGCTGACGGAAGCTGTAGTCCGTGAAGATTTCGAACGAATTCGCCAAGATACTCGTTATGAACGTATATTTGAGCCCCAGACTTGGGACGTTATCATACGTATACTGGCACCACCCGTTGATGATGATACGGATGTGGAAATGCGCGCACCAAAACGCTCAAAGAAAACCCAACCATGGGACACGCGCTCCCGACGCAGTTCCTTGCCAACATTGTACGAGTACGATAGTGACGGCGGTTCGTCTGTGCGAACCATACGCCAAGATCCAAGTATGCCATTGCGTGACAATAGTTTTAATATGCACCGTTCACGTCGCTCATCGCGTACTTCGTATCACACGGATCAAAATGATTTCCGTTCTATGTCTGAAGTTACTGTCGACTTCGGCAGACCTGATCACTTAGACAATGTTTCAGATGCAAGCTCTTTTTATCCGATGCAGTACTACGATGATGAAGATAGACGTTCTTTTCACCGATCGGTTAGTCATCCATCGTTAGCGCGTTCGGCAAGTGAATTTACCGAGCACTGGGCGGCACCAGATGATCTTTCATCACCAGAAGCCACACCAAGATCACGCCGTTCTCAACGTATGGTAAGTGGCTCTTTATGTACATTAAAATAAAAATAATAGACACCAGTTCCACTATAAGCTATTACCTGACTGCATTAGTGGTTTCAGTGGTTAGTTGAATATTTTAACGTACGAGCGGAGCAATCAATTTCCGTAGTTCAATTCAGCTAGTTAATGGTACTTTCGATTTTTTCTCCTATCCAAGTTCAATAAATTTTCGAAGGATTTTTAAATGTATTACACTCTTAAAGGTCAGTTAAACCCTTGCCAAGTCAAAAATAAATTTTTTTAATTTCAAAAATATTTCATATTTGCATACAATATGCAAGTATATTCTATTGTATTTGCATACAATATGCAAGTATATCTTGACTCTTTTATGATTTTCGAAAAATCCGTTAGACTTCGGATTTCTGATTTGGTGGAAAAGTTTTCGCTTGATCTGTGTATTTATTATCAAATCGACTTTGATTATATTTTTAAAATTCTTAATGTGTTCTTCAAAATCTATTTCCTCCCCCTCAAAGTAATCTCAACACTTAAATTGACTCAAAGCGGTTTTGCCGGAGTGGTCGTTTGAGTTTGCTGAATAGCCAGAAGTCACACGAAGCTAAATCAGGCAAATACGATGGTTGCGGCACAATGTAGCTTGAAAATTTGGGAAATACCTATGAGGTGTGCAACGGTTCATTATCGTGGAAAAAAGCCAAAAGTTGTCGGCCCATGATTCCGGCCTTAATTTTACGAATAGCTTCGCGCACTAAAATAGTATTTTTTTTGCCGTTCGGGAGGAATTCGGAGTACACCTCATTTCGATAATCAAAGAAAACTACCAATGTAATATCCGTTCTTCCTTTTTTCGGCTCCGGCTCATCTTTGCCACGATTTTCGGCCGAATAGTCGTCTGTTTCTGGGTCGTAAGCATAGATCTGAGACTCATCGCCTATAAAAATGCATTTTAGAAATATCCTGATAGTCGGAAAGCATTGTTGCACAGACAATTATTTCAAAAAAAATTTACTGATTTGAAGACCAATCGTGCTTTCACCTTTCTTAGGGCCAAATGATGCCTAAGCCTTTCGAAAATCGATTGATGTCTACCATATCTCTGAATGTTAATCGTAATTTTTCAAGCACCAATTATTTTATTTTATTGAAGTTTTGATCGTTAGTTGATCTTGATGTCCATCGTGAACGCGGTTCGTCGTCAACCCTCATTGAATAATTTGTACTTATCAAAACCTCGCTCGCGACAAACAATGATGATCTTTCCAGAAATTTGATTCCACGCACAAAATTTAACGGCTATTCTTCTTTGAATAATTTCACTCATCGTAAAAATCGGCGAATGCACTTTATGCACTTCAGATAGCCAAGTGTATATTAAAAACTCATGATTATTTTGATATGACATTTGACACAGATGTTACTGACAGTCATACCAACTAGAATATAAATTTCTGTGAATGGGTTTTTGCGCGAAATTTATATTAAAAGTTTTGCTATAATTTGCTTACATATACATATGCTAGTATTATGTTTATAAATAATTACGCAAACCCACTTTTGTATTGCTATTTTTAAATCTGATGTTTTTTCGTTTTCAGGCAATCTTCCAGCAGCATATTCCGGCTCCACCGCCACCACCACGTTCTGGCCAAATTGTGGCGCAAACCCAGAGCCAATATGTAGAGTCACGCCGCAGCACAACATTCCACACAGAAAACGAAGCAGCACGATCACGTGACTGGTAAACGTGATGCTATATATATATCTGCGTACACATATATAACCACGCATATGCGTCAACGGCCGAGGGAATTCAGTTCAGAATTTGTGAGTTCGTAGGCGAAATGTAACAAAAGGGTGGAAAAATATAATACAAAAGTCACTGCTTTCAGTAAAAGTCATTGCCACTCTATACCATGTGTATAATAAATACCTATAAGTTTGTATGTATGAATATAAGTATATATATCTAACGGTTGTCAACCTATATGCGATATACCTAAATTAACAAGTATTGAGCTCTACAGGGCTTAATAAACATATGCATATGGCGTACTAGGAATACATAACACAAGTGCCAATTTCAACAATCCTCTTGCAGCTACTGCATGCTTAAATTAAAAAAACAAAACTATTAACGGCTCGTATGGTCACATAGAATATGTACTATATGTGTACTTGTACCCATAATTGTTTTAAAACATTGTATAAAATTAATTGGACCAACAATTTGATATTGAAAGATGAATTTATACATGATTTATTAGATTTAAGCAAAATGCCTCAAGTGAGGTTTTCACATAGATACAATTTTTTGTTTTCAATAATAGAAACTGAATGTGCAAGTGCAATTTTATGAAACTCAACTTCGAAAGAATACATCTCCTTTGAATATATTTAAAAACTTTCGAAAGCAAAGTGTTCACACACTGCCCACAATAACGTTTGCGACACCCAAAATATCTACTTAGCATACAGCAGCCACATTAATTTGAATATACATATGTGTATGTACATATGTATGCTCGAAACTGTTCAAATGTCAGCACATTACATTAAAGCGCATCAAAATTCTATCGAGTTTGCAAATTAGCCTCATGCAGAACTTGGCACTCGCAACCAAATTGAAGTTTGCTAACCGCAAACAGTGTGTCATTCACATACTCACGTCTTTCAGTCAAGTATACAGACCCTCGGTACCAAGAGTAAATCCACAGTGCAAAACCACAAAAAGACCAAAATACTGTAAAAGCAAATAATAATTTTTTTATTTTGCGAAAAGTGTTTTCAACACAAATATAAGAAGGAAAGTAAATCAGCAGGCGATCCAGTGTATGTATGTCTAACGTTTGTAATTATCTCCATAAATGTATTACGAATAGATGAAATGCTTTTTGTGTAAATAGAAATGTTTAATATATCCATTAGATGTTTGTGTATACTTAAATGTTTAGACATACGTAGATCGTTGCATTTTCTTTTGTATCTAAGTTGAACTTACACCGGATTTCATATCGGTCGCACCCACTAGTCAGCGGTATTTCTAGCCTCATTGCTGGCCGTTTCTATTTCTCGCATGTTTAACCAGTTAAAACATCAGTACAAACACAAATTATACACATAGAAATATTTGAAATGTTATGGTGGAATAGTATGGCGTTTTTGCTGCATTTCCTAACTCTTGTGTGACGGGTAGAATCCGAAATTTAGTTGAACAAAATTATTGAAAGATTACAGATGTTAGGCAATGAAACTATAACAAAATTTACAGCAATAGTTCTGAAGCGAATACGAATTTAAGATTATATGAAACTTAAAATGTTGAGTTCAAAATCATAATTAAAACTAGTATAAATTTACCAAAAATTGCTAAGGAACTGATTCTACATACCAGCTTTTGGAATGATTTTCGGCGCATCATGGCCTATCTTGGAATAAGATCATCGATTCAGCTATAAAAAACGATGTTTTGATCACACAAACATAAACAAATTGTATTTGTAAACCCAAATTTTTCAATTTTTGTTAGAAATCATTCCGAATTCAGCTCATTGTGCGGTTATGGAACAACAACGCATAAGTGTAATCTACGGCATGCGATTAGCACGTGCTTTTCTGCTAAAAGCAAGCATAAGCAATGCTCATACGATGTACATAACTTTCCTTGATGCCCAGCAGCGTAGAGCAGTAATTGTTTTTGTTTAGATATAATAAAAGCTTTGGCTTTTGTGTGGAGATAGTGCCACCAGCAAATATCAGTGGTGATATGAATAATTAAATAGTACGAGCTCATCAATCTAAAAGTGTCGTTGATATAAAAATAACAACTAATCTGGAAAATGTGTTCGCATTCACCAAAATTTGATAAACATGGCAAAACATGACTATTATATATTATTTTGCTATTTAAGTGAGAAATAGCAAGCACATGAATAGTGAAAAGTGTTTACCAGAATATTTGGAAGTGTTTATAATGAATTATAAATATTGCACTTACACATACAAGTTTCGTTTTTAGATTTATTCGTATTGATTTTTCTTGCTCTTTCAAACTTTTTCATTTATTTCACGCACTATTATTTCGAAACAACAAACATCTATAACTGTACGCATTTTCTATTTTAATTTTGATTTGAGTGAGTGCGTATTTCTCCTCATGTTCTGTTAGAAAACCCTTTATTCTATTGCCTTCATTAGACTAAGTAAAAAATCGGTGTGAAAAAACTGGAAAAGTTTGAATACTCTCAATTAATTGCATACTCAAATTAATTTTAATGGCTTTTCTGCATCTTAATGCTCAAGATGCGCATTAGCGCCTTAAGTGATAAGTTCATATGTATGGAGGTGGTGGGACTTTACTGCAATCTATTGGATATGTAATTTTCGCAAATAAGCACAAGTTATTTACACTCCTCTATAATTTCCAAAACTGTATATATCAAAGCTTCAAAGCAGCTGTGCCTGAGCAGTGATAGAGAAGTTAAGAGTTTTATTATTTACATATACTAAATATATGTATGAATCAAAACGATCTAGCGCACAATTTTATGCACAAACGTGAAAAGTAAAAAGTCGAAAGAATAAAGTAACGATAATTAACATGCTTAACTGCTTTACTAAAATTGCCTTTATAAACTGCGTTTGATAAATAAATAACCAACGTATAATATTAATATAATACTTGGATATGCTTGAACCACTATAAAATAACATAAAGCCAAGGTTTACGATCAAAAGTTTATGTGTGTGCTTGCATAACAAATCGTGTGTATAAATATGTACATATCTGACCATGTCTATATATAAAATACTCAATTAAGCCTGGTTTGTACTTAATGTCGAATGTGTACAAGTATTTTGAAGAAGCAAATTGGTAGGAGCTTCAAATGATCTAAAGCGTAATATTAATAATGAGAAATAAAAATCAGAAACTATTACTAACGAAAAGTGTCTTAACTGTTGTTTTATTTGTGTCTGGGAACTCGATAATTTCGCGGTATTTACGTGTCGTTAGCTCGATGCATGAAAAGTTCTTATCCCGAACTTATTTAAAGAATCATTTACAAAATGTGCAATAAGTAAAATCTTAAACATAAAAACTTTATGTTTTCCAATTTACCGTAATTTACTTTAATGCAATATTGCTAGATTGTAGAGCAAAAATATATTTTTATGCACATTTTTAATTTCAGAGAATTTGATTAATTGATGCTTTTCAAACTTGAACAATGTTTAAGTAAGCAGACAGAGTGAAAATCAAAAATTATTTATAAAGCTTTCCATTTGATAACACACTGTATATACACGCAATATTACATAACGAAATTTGGCAAATGTTTACCGTTATATATTTTTACCAATCTCTTAAATTCGAAATATTGAGTGTTATGCACGCTTTTCTTAATTTTCTGAGTTAATTTAATAATATTTTTAGGTGTGGATCGAGGTAATCTGTTTTTTTCTCTGCGTTTTTCACTTAAATGATGTCCAAGGCCTTAAAAATTAAAAAAATCAAAAGGAACATCGCTAATTTAAATAGCTGCAGTTTTCGACAATGCACAGTGATCGGTCTTGTATGGAACCAGCGGCCAAAAATACTTCCAAGGCCTATATAAAAGTGAAACTTTTCCCAAAGCTTTTCAAAATCTCCCTCTACCGTTTCCCCTCGATGGTAACAAATTAGTATATTAAATTAAAAAAGTTGATAAACGAAAAACGTATTTTTTTTTTAATATTATTCGACTAAATTGATTTACTTTTGTATAACGGCTTCTTTGACTTAAGCTCTACAGGACGCTAATAGCGGGTTTACGAAGGTCTGCGGTTTTTCCAAATTTGATTGTGCTCTTCATCATTTTGCGATTTTATTATCAGTTATACAGGGACATGTGTCGTGACAAATAAAATATTGTCTTCCAAATAATTATTTTCAAATTTCTGCTTWTATTCGCTTTAACCAGTGTTGCCATCAAAGCCACATATCAAAATCAAGTTTTTTGTTAACGAAGCTTCTAATAAATAGATACTGAAATCTTATTAAATTTGCTTCGCTGACAAGTGATATTTCTTTACATATTTTCTAAACACCAAAATTCAAATATTTTTATCATATTATATAAGCGCGAAAGTTTACACCGATATGATGTGCCTAAATAAAAGTACGTATAAAACAAATATTTGGTAGAATTACATGAATAACAAAGAAAGTTGCAAAAATTTGCAGCCGAAATCAAAAGCATAGACTTAGAAAAAATTAACTAATAAAACCAAACTTGATTCATTTGAGGGCGAGACAGGGATCGCACTTTTTGTATACCTTAAATCGACATAAAGAAAAACATACCACTCAAAAGGGCACTTACAGAAAATTTGCTTTAAAATAACAAAACAACATATTATTATGTAAAAACCACCTTGTTATATAACAAATATCTTTGTTATCAATACTCATTTCGATTTATGGGGATTAAACACGATTTTATATTGCAATGTAATTTATTATAAGAGATAATTTTTAAGCTATTTTCACTGCACAGTCCGCGTGTTTCGATTGTTTAAGCAAAATGTATTTACCGTTAGTTTTATTGGTGTTTTAAGAAATAGCTTTGATACAAGCAGTGGTAAATTTAAAATTTTTTTATTTTTGGCCTATGAAATCGACCAGTGTGCAAAGGAGTCTATAGGAAACTTAAGGGGCGACTTATAACGGCAGCTAGAAAAGGAACAAGTAAGGAAGGGTTAAATTGCGGGGCAACCGAACATTTTATACTCTTGCCACATTTTCATTGAGATATCTAGCCATGATGACCGATATATTCTATATAAAGTCACCTGAAAGCTCGGAAATCGTTGTATTAGGTATATGGGAGCTAAGAGAAGTATGGAACCGGTTCAACTCATGTTTTACCCACAGACATAACATTGTCAGGGAATAATTATCTCTGAATTTCAATTATTTATCTCACACAACGACCGGTATTTGCGATAAAAAGTCAAATGGGGTCCAATGATTCGATACCTAGGGACTTGAACAGTTTGTACTGGAATTGGGCAATGTTTGGTCATCAGGTGACATTTTTTATCCGGTTATATTAAATGTTTATTGATTTTTATACTGAAAGTGAAAGAATCAGATGAAATTTAAAATTGTACATGAGAAGTAGGCGTGGTTGCAATCCAATTTCACTCTATTACATAGGAATGTGAGACTACTAAATTTGGTTGGCATCGTTCGGGCGGGTCGAGATATGTAATTTCACCTAAAAGTAGGCGCTGACATGCAGTGCCTCATCTCTTCATCCTGATCATTTACATATGTACATTATGGTGATTCAAAAAAAAAAAAATTGTTTTTTTTTTTCGTTTGGTACTCTGAAAAGTAGGCTCCTAGACACCTCTAAGGAAGCCTCTCCAAGAATGAGTTCTTAATTGCAACGGGAAGATCCTCCTACTTACAGTTTTCTATTTTTTTCTTATTGGACCCCATTTGACCGTTAGGTGCCCTCTGTAGCAATATGTTGCAAAAGTATTAAAAAACGCTAAAAGGCATTGATGAGCCGGCCATGAGGTTGAAGGGCGGGTTTGTTATTAAAGTACTACTAAAGTCAGTTTATAAGAGATATACGCTGCTCCGGATTCAATCAAATATAAAATATAAAAATTAATCTTTTTAAATAATATATACATATACACGTATAACTACAACTAAGACTTTGTGACCAAATAATGAACGATTTCCACATGCCCATTATAATAATAAAACTCATGCAAGGTTTTGTGTTAAGCACATATATTTTCCTCTCAATACACTATTACGTCTTCGAGATGCGCATTTTTGAACATACTCAATTTTTTCCGGTCCAGTAAGACAAACTTGTTGCAGCTATCGCAAAACATTTCAATCAACAGTTAAGATTACGTATTCGTAGGTACATACATCTAGTTGTTCTGGTATATTCCTTCATCGTACTCGTTTCTACCGGTATACATTAGTAGTATTTAAAGTCATCGACAGTCAATCGTAAAGGTGGTAGCAATGCCGATGCTACCGAGGGGTTCGTTGCTTTTACCAAGGTAATTGACATAGCCTAGTGGTCTGGCTGGCTGCAATGCGGTAATATCAATATATTTGCAACAGTTGTTTTCCTCCCCAAACAAGACTCGCACACACATACTACAGCATATTACAGCTCCACTACTCGAGCGAATGGCCTCGTCGCAATGTCGTACAGCTTCCGTTCAAGGCTGACCAAAATTCAAAGTAACCTTGAGCACTTACGGTTTGCCTAGCTCACCTCATATACTTTCTCTTTTTACTTCAAATCTCTCACATGCACGCCCGTCCGCAACCGAAGCTGCACTCGCAAACCGAATGCTCCTCAATGCCTTGAAGCATATCCTTGCTGTTGAGCTTTTTCGAAATTAGTAGAACTGTACAATATTACGATACTCATGTCGGCAACATGTGCTTGACGTGGCTGTATGTACTAATGTCAAATATTAATTTTTTATCGTTCGCTTGCTGATGTGTTGTGCCCAAAAATGCCTTTGGTGCTTGCGTTTGCCAAAAACATCGTTGCACAGTTGCGTTTGAATCTCTGCTCGCAACGGTCGTACGTCTTTTTTGGTTGGATTGTCGCACATATCTGGCGCGGGTTTCAAGTTCACAGTGCGGGAGCATTAGTGAGTAATGCGGTTGTACACAACTTCCATTCGGAATATGTGTGTGATTGCAAGGTTGAAGTTCATAGTGCAGTGCTTTTAAATTTACTCTTAGGAAGCTAATGATATGCAAATGTATTATATTTCGTGTGTTTTTGTCAAAAGTGTGATTTAAAAGGTTTTTAACTTAAAGGCTAACAAACATATTGCAATAAATCTTAGTCATACGAATTTTTTGTTGGAATTGTGAAATTTTAGTTACCAATTACATTTGTCTCCTATGTGAAAAAAGCCTTCTTCTACTAATATACCAAGTACAAAGATTATCTGGATATCACTTTTTTATGGTAAATATTTAACATCGATCGAAAACTTACCAACAAATTAGAGTGCATGTTTTATTAAAATATGAAAACGTTTTGATCATTTATGACTAACTATTACCAAAGCATTTCTTCGTCAGTCGAATACTCTAGACTTAAATATTAAGTAATATCATTTTAGTTTTTTTGAAACTAAATTTAACTTATTTTTCAGAGTTTAGCTACAAAAAATGTTTTATATATGTATAAGTAGATATTTTTTGTTTTATTCCCCGTCTCAGCATTCTTTTAAATTCAATATTTTGTATTAGTATTAGCTAAGTGTCCCTTTGATTTGTTATCATGGTAAAAAATATAACTGACCAAAGAGTACCCAGGAATTGTAACTTAAATTCCCCGGGTTTCAATACGAGCACGATCTATCAACTTTAGTCGGTACTTCTCAGTAGTGCGTTGCGATATTTACAATGAAAAAAATTATCGAACAAAATTTTTTCTCAAATTATGTATTTCTAACCAAATTTAATGTGCGGAATCGTTGCGAATGTTGGAAAATGCTAACGGTGATTCAGTTTTATCAAAAACACAAGGTTACGAGTGGTACAAAGCCTTCCAAGTCGGTCGAACGACCGTTGAAGACATACCTCGTTCTGGACGACCTTCGAACACCTCGACATCTCACGCGTCTGTTCAAACGTTTTTCGTCGATATTTTGGGTATGAAAGGCGTTTTTGCGCGACATGTCCCGATAAAGCTGAATTTTTTTTTCCAAAAAAGTATTGTAAGCAGGTCCTTTCGACTTTCTTTTCGATTCCTCTACCCTTTCTCCAACCGTTTACGCCAATTCTCGACGACTCGGTGAAGGATTTCGGCTCGAATTTCAACTACACTATAGCGCGTTGATTGTTGTCTTCGAGCTCCTCGAGCGTAATTATTTTAAACCCAGGACTGGTGAGTTTATAGAAACTAAAGAGTCACCAAACTTTGCACACTATATGTCCATGTTTAGTCGTGAAAAAGTCAATTAACATTACAGTGACTATCAACGAATGGTAAATTTATTTCTAATAGACCATGTTTATTCCAAATATACTCAACATTTTCAAAAGAGGTATATGTAATCAACATCTGTCAGAGAATGTATTTATGGTATCATAAGATATATTTTATAGCAATATTTTGCGAACTAAGTCCTATAAGAATAATTTCAATAAAATTTCTTCGATTGTTTTCAATAAAACTATTGATCTTCTTTCACTTTACAGAAAAGAGATAGTCAATCCTATATATAAACATTTTCGATATTGGAGAATGAAAGAGTATCATTATCTCAGTTAAGATCTATAAAACATATTGCTGAAATACAGAGAATATATTCTTCTGATAGTAGTATGTTCTCGCATCCTTATGAAACTCGGAGAATATCTTTGTCTGGTAATAATATGTCGCCATAAAATCGAATCAATACTACTCCTACTTCCAGTTGGACGTTTCCTTATATGTCAGTCAATATATAAGATGTCTTAGCGGTATAAATTGTGCTTACGATAGCTTAATTCAGAAAATTGCTACACGCAATACTCCAACGCCCAATATGCAATATAGCGGATTTTTTTAAAAACTCCCTTACGTAGTTTTTTTTTTTTAATAAAACATAAACGGTTTACGCTATCAATGAAATTCTTTATTCTTGTGAAAATACATTCGTCACCATTGTATCCCAAAAAATTGACGGTTCATTGGGTCGTACTCTTGATCATTACCGGCACGTTACTGTGAATGGGAATCACTACCGCTCAATGATAACCGAATATTTTTCACCCGAATTGAATGATATGGACTTGGTCAATATGTGATATCAACAGGACGACGCCTCACTCACTCAGCGAATGACAGAATCGATTTGTTGAAAACCAAGTTTGGTGAACGTGTTATCTCACGAAATAGCCCAGTCAAATCGCGATTTGACGCTGTTAGACTATTTTCTGTGTGGCTACGTAAAGTCTATGGTCCATGTCAATAAGCCAGCCGCGATTGATGAACTTCGTACGAATATCAAACGTGAAAATTTCCGATTTGTGCTTAAAAACCGTAGAAAATTGGGTTCAGCGTCTGGACTTCTGCAAGCGTGCATGTGGTATCCATGCAAAAGAAGTCGGTTTCGGAACATAATGCAAGGCAATATACGAGTATGTATTTCCACATAAATAAGGAACTTTATTGATATCCCAAACCGTTTTTGAAAACCTCGTTATTATTTTAATAATGATAAAAGTATATTTATAAAATAACCTGGACAAGACTTGCACTCAGTGCAAACCGTCCCCTAGTCCAAATAATGCCGTTACTTACTAAATCGTTTAAGTTGGCAGAAATGTATGAGCTTTGATGGAAGGATAACTGTTTCCTCATATACCTTAAAAGTTTTGCTAAGAATCAAAGCTGAGTTCTTGCACATAGCGAGTGTATAAAATTTTGTATTTCACATGAACTTAGCCCTTCATTACTTATTATACTCTTGCAACCAGTTGCTATAGAGTATTATAGTTTTTTACATCTAACGGTTGTACGATTCACCTACGACTAATCGAGATAATTATAGGGTTATGTATATATAAATGATCAGGGTAACGAGAAATGTTGAAATCCGGTTGACTATCTGTCTTTCCGTCCGTTCGACCGTTCAAGCTGTAACTTGAGTAAATATTGAGATAAGTATATGATGCTTTGTATACTTATTTCGTAGATGGGCGTAATCGGACCACAGCCACGCCTACAATTCGCCATTAACCGAAAACATATTAAGTGCTACAAGTAATTAATAAATTAAGAAGATAACGCGGTTTTTCATATCAGTGCATCTTTGTGACTAAAATAGATAAAGTTGAGCGAAAACTTGACTGACCCCCCATATAACTAATATCAGAACATCCGGCTGACTTCTACTACATATAATGGTTTTATTTTTTCTAACAAACCTTATGTGTCAGCCAGTATAGGAATTGAATATAGTATTTGTGTGTATAAAATTTCTTGGATTTCTCTGTTTGGCGTTTTTCACCATAAAGTATTTCTCTGGCTTTGATTCTTGTAAGTTGCAAGAGTATAAGATATTTGGTTCCACAAGAACTTAGCCCATCTTTACTTGTTTTCTTCATTTTCGATATGAATAATGAAGACACTTGAAATAAATTGATTGCAGCTGAGTAAAAGAACTCGTGAAAGGCTGCAGTTCATTACACTTAAACGGCGTCCTTCTAAGTACGCAATGTTCGCAAATCATTATCATTCGACCTACCTCAAATGTCACTTGTAAGAAACCTGCAAAAATAATTCTGTATATTCTGTTACTCATATTTTCGTCATGACTTTAACTGAAATTGTTTTCTGGCCAACTGCCGTTATGTTAAGTGGATTGCTGAGTATCTACAGTTGTTCAAGCACATGATGTACCTTCACGATTCGCATCTGAAGATAGTGTAGATATGTATGTGTGCATGATTTCTGTATACCAACATTATATACAATTCCTTATTAACGAAAAGTAATATATTTTTATAAAGCAATTGTACTTAAAATATATTTTTATGCGCCAATTTATTCTGCAAGATTATTAAAGAAACAAATAGTTTTATTATAATTTAATTAAGGTTTTCTTTATTATAAATATAAGGATATTCTATTAAGTTTTAAAAATATTTCGAGAGGTCCAATTTTGGGCCACTTCTTTCAGCAATTGAAAGCGTATGTCAACAATAATAAAACGATTTTAATCTTCCAAGACGTTAATCGTCTCGTGCTTAGCTGCGTGGACAAGTAATTCATATAAGTCCAACGAAAATAGTCCAGAAATCGCAAGATTTTGGGGCTCCTCCACATGCCCCCACGACGGATAACGCGCTTATCAAAAGTTTTATTCAGTCAATTGATTGTTTTGTTGGATGTATGGCATCCAACCGTTTCGTTAGAATCAAAGGTCGTCCACATCAATATCTTCTAATTCAGGCCAGAAAAGTCGTTAATGATGGTTCTTAGCGTCCCTCATTAAGTATAATATTATGGGGCTTTACATGGGCAAATTAGTTCATCTGCCCACATAGAGCACACCAAAGAGTGTATTTTTAAAGATGTAGCGGCGTTTTATAAATGGCTTCTAACCATTCTCAATGATAAAATTTTGTTTATAAACATTCTTCTGAAAATCGGTATCGGCGGCCATCCCGATGTTGGTCCATGCACCGAGCGTGCGACCCGGTTGGTGACCCATCGGCTGAAATTGTTGTTATTGTAAGAGCCCGAAAACCAAAATACTTCTACAAAATATTCAGTAAAGTGGATGAGCACAGCTCCAACTATTTCGAGCGATGCCGGATGGACTCATTTTTTCCCATCCGGTACTCTGCACCACAACTGTGATGATATGCGCATTATCCACTACAGTAAACGTGGTGCGAAACTGTTATTGACCTAACATTGAACGGAGTGCGAGATGCGTCGCTCAAACCAAACCGTTATTATACTCTTGCAACATGTTGCTGCAGAGGATAATTTTTAAATTTGCATGGTTTGCAAATGCGGTTTCTTAAGAAGTATGTTCATTATGAAATGACAAATAGAAATTTAATAAATCCTTACAGTTGTATTTTAATGTACATTCCTTAAGTTTGAACATTTTATAGAATTAGGATTGTTGCGCGCAAACACATACCTTTCCTGTTCCTTTGCTCAGAAACATAGGCCACATTCTCCTATTTTAGCGTATTGAACGATACATGAGTAATGTATACTGACATTTAAAGAGTTACATGGGTTTAAAAAATATATCTTTTTGTTGTCCTATTAAATTCTACTATTGTCCTAAATTTTCATTTGCTCCGAGTAGTATCCGAATAAAAAATTTTCTGGAGAATTACTCAACCGATCTTCATGAAATTTTAGACAGGTTTTTGAGAAACAATTGTATTAGTCTTGGAGGAAGGATTTTTTTCGATAGCAACTATTTGAAAAAAAAAAAATTCGCGAAATTTTAATAATTTTTAAATGTTTGCCAAATTTCAGTTTTCAGTTGTTTTTCCTTCGTCCAAGTTCTAAGTTAAGGCTTTCACTAAAACACGTATTTTTTCAATTTAGATTATTCTGTTAAGGCGATCATTCCGATTTAACCATTTTGATAGCTTAAAAGTTATTCATAACTTAAGCAATGCATTACTCCATTACAGACATCAGCTCGTCAGGAGTTAGACACTTCATGTTTACGATGGGATATCTATTTCTGGTTTACCCTTGCCGGTTTATCCGTCAAAATTTCATGTCGTTGACCAATTCCAGCTTCCAGACTTGAGAAATGTGTATTTTTGGGTAATTCCAAATATAATGAGTAATAGGCATTTTTGTATTCGGCAATTGCCTACTAGATATTCCTGATCGCTTTGGAAGAATTTGATGATAATGTTACCAAATTTAATACAATTTTCTGGTCGAAAGAGGATAAATTATACCACTTTGTCGGAAGTAAATTTGCAGAACAGTGATATATTGTCGATGTCCGGAAATGAAACGGTATCTATTTCCTTTTATCAAGCTAAAGAGGAAACTGAGAAACGGAAATTGCTTCACAAAAACCGAAACATATGTGTATTTGTGGGTAATTTCAAAATCAAGATATCGTATTTACTGTCAGGATGCAAAACCAAAAGCTGTACAACGTAAAAGGAAATCAACTCAAAACCAGAATAAAGTTTTCTCCACAAATTTCTAATAAAACAGCTTTACAGGAAGTAACAACTTTGTTTTCCCCTTTTCATTTTCCTTTTTCCATTTCTAGTTCAGAATTTTCAAACTGCAAATATAATACCGTTATCGGCCCCAATTATGTATAACTTCTGATTGGCTTTATGCCGTACATATCGATCAATAGTAAAAAATTTTGTCAATTTTAAATGAACATATAATACAAGTATACACCTTATAGTGAGTCTGACTTTGCACAATACTTTAAACTTGTACTGACCATGGATAATAATGAAATTAATAAGTTAATAAATGTTAATTTCATATACAACATTTGTTAATAAAAAGTTTTATGAAAAACTCAGGCTTTTACTATTTCGAGAGTATAAAACTCACTTTCATTAAATAATAAAATTATCTTAAAGCAGTGCTACATGTAGGGTATGTAAAAGCATGAAAAGTACAACTTTAAGATTTTTATTTCTTTACAATAAAAAATACTAAACTTTGGCGAAAACGGATGTAATAACTCACATTCACTACAAAAAAAAAAAAAGAAGAAAAATGACAGCAGTTTTGCTTATACATACACTCATAAGTAATAATTTTACTGTTAATAAAAAATATTTCATTGCCATTTTCCAAGGGTTTTATATGGCATACATAAATTCGTTTAGGTATCTGAAATCCCGTTATCAATGTTTCAGTCAGACAACTAAGTCGATATTAAACTCAATTTTAATACTAAGAAGTGCTTGGCTTTGTTGGAATTATTGATACGAGTATGCAAATTTTTTGATTTTTGATGTTTCCCCGTAATTTAATATATTTTGTGAATGTTTTTCCAAGTTCGCAGGACTGTCCTTAATTATCATGCCAATATAAGCGCTATTTGTTTACAGCAGATGTCGAAGTGTGTATACTTCAGTAGTGCGTTGCGATTTTTACAAAGAGTAAAAATATCGAACAAAAAATGTATCTCAAATTTTGAATTTCTAATCAAGTTTCGTGTGCAAACGTTTGAAAAGGCTTCGGGATGATTGTGTTGTATCGAAAAAACCAACCCTTAGCCTTCAAAGACTGCCGAGAGGTCGTTGAAGACAGGCTTTGCTCTGGACGACCTTGGCTTCTTTAACTGGTGAAAATATTAAAAAAGTGAAGGATATCGCTCCTGAAAATCATAAGGCTAGTGTTAAAAAGATTTCAAGAGAATGCGACATCTCTCTTTAGTCCGTTCGAATAATTTTGGTGGATATTTTGGATATAAAACAAGCTTTTGTTTGACATGGTTGCCATGATTGTGACCAAATTTAAAGCCGAAAACGCAATGTTCAACTTCGGTATTCACCAGATTTGGCTCGGTGTGATTTTTTCATGTTCCTCAAACTGAAAAATCTTTTTCACAAGTGTATTTTCATTTGGATTACTTTAAGAGCGACAAAATAAATATTGATGAATAATTAAATATTTTGAGTTACATTTCCCAACCCAATAAAAAAATCTTTGGAATGACGCATATTGCCTTCAAATTCATTGTCAAAATGCTTTTGACACCGTTAAACTGTGTGATTATTATACTCAAACATCCGGCAAATAAACAAACACTCAAATCCCAAACTTATGCTTACTTGAAGGATGCGCAATTGTTTGTATGGAAAATTTGCCCAAGTCAAATATGAAAGATTTTGAACTTTCATGGTTTGCATTAACTTTTAACTTCGTCTGTTGGTGGTTTTTTTGAAAAAGGTGGAGTATGAGCGCCGGACCGTAGGCGACCGTATTTAGAACTTCATTAAGCCAACTGTGATCCCTGTTAAAAAATGTTCCAGTTCTCACAGTAGCAGCTTTTTGTCTGTTTACCATCAACACTACCCCATTATAAGTTTGCCTTTTGCATATTAGTTGTGGGACAGCTCGCCGCCTTTTCTTTTCCTTCTATTACTATATGACCGGGTACACAGATTATAATAACCGAGTTAATAAAAGTCTAGTTATTGTCTGGTTGCATAACTTAACGAAATGAAGTTTAGTATAAGCGCTACGGCTGACCTTAATTACCACTTGGCAATTCATTAAGATGTTTATAGACTTCCTGATTAGAGTAGAAGCCTACTTGGTTGTTATGTTCACAATTTCGGCCTGATAGACTGAATTGTAGTCTTTTAGTTAGAAATGGGCTTCTGTATATGAATCAGTACAGAAGAAGCCCGCCTTTGTACCTGTTTCACTCTTTGATGTTACCTTGATGTTACCAGAGTATAATATGGCGATAAGGCGATCCACAATACCACTGCACTATATGTTAATATGCCACTTCTATAGAGCCAATAGAGCATGTGAGTCGTAAAGCCCACTTTGGGGCAATGGCTCTTCTGATTCCATATTCGAGGTACTTTCGAAGCCCTACTATCAATTTGTTCTCTCCAGCTAAGTTTTTTATTCAAAATACATTCGAGCTATTTGACAGAGCTCGAAAGTATAGTATTTCTAGACCTTGAGCATGGGATATAGAAATACCATGCTTTTGTTTTCTAGACTCTCCATCCAGTCGGTGAAGATCTCAACCCCGAACAGTAGATGATATCAATACAGCTGTACTAGCGCTGTTGGATGCACCCTCCACGTCAATGCATACCGCTACTTACTCTCATAAAAATCCTACACAGTAAACTTTAATAATTAAATTTCAAAATATTTCAATACCACCGGAGTTTCAAACTTTCCTTAAACTCAACTTAAACTGTTCTTTCATACGCCTATATATACACATATGAATATTGTTTAAACACACACACACTAAAAAGAAATTGTCGCAACAAATTCAAATTCTAATGACACTGGAACGAGCAAATCATGCGTGATCAACTTCAACGGCTCCTAGAAATGCCGGATTAAATATGCATGACACGTGTGGCAGACAGGCGTGGCTAAGTATATTGAATAAGAAGGTAGGCGCGCTCTTCGAAACAACAGAAAAAGTACGAGTTCAGCTAAATGTCAGCAAGTTACATCTCGAACATATATTTTAAGCGATTCTGTAGGCATTTAACTATCATTTACGGCAGCCAATGAAAAAAGTATGCTGATGAAATGTGCTTATAGAGCAGGTGACATCGTGCTCGTCAGGAAAGCCGAAGCAAGTATAACTTTGACGAAATATAATGAATTTTACATGAGTGTAAAGTTGTACAGTTAATTTTAAGTGAGATTTATTTTATTGATAGTAATCAATCTCGATACTTGCTTAAATTGATTTGTTTCTTTTGATGTTTTCAATACATACAGCTGTGATCGATGAAATAGTAGTGGGGATGTTAATCTTTTTTGACTGTTAACAATTTTAAAAAGTATTGGCTGTGTTACTTCGCAAATGTAGAATTACTAAATTTTTTCGAATACAGGCCCGAAACGTACAATTACTGGCGAGGACTGGTATTTATGCTAACGACGGATAAACATACGATAAATTGGCCGAATATCGTGGCAAAGATGACCCGAATTCGAAAAAAAAACGTCAAAGGAGGTCAAAAATAAAGGTTAGGTTGACAGATTTCTTCCATTATCGTGGTGTGTGGCACTCTGAATTCCTTCCGACCGGCCAAACTATCAACTAGGTATATTATTTCAGTGTTAGTGTGCTTTATAATGTTTTAAACTAAATTTATTTTGTTCACCGTTTAAAAAATGATAACTGTAAATGGCTCTACTTATGCGTATTAAAAACTATCTTCCATCTTGGCGTGATATTAAATTTTTAACCAAGTTTCTTGCTACCACCCATAAGTAATAACTCATTACGGCTGGGTACACAACTTTCGAAAACGATCTCCTTAAAAACTTGTCCATGGGAAAACGCAAAGGGTACAACGTGTTTTGAAGCAACTAAAGTCCGATAGTTTTCACGAGTAAAGGGAAATTTCAAAATTTATGCAATGAATTCACACCAAATTTAGTAAAATTTTTAGCAACTCCCGATTTAATTTTTAAGCGCATTAATTTAATGTCCTCCCTACAAGTTCTTAAATGCCTTAGAAGATACATTAGCGTACATGTTAATGTAAATGTGCATCAGCACATATAAAATTAAACAAAATTTTAAATGAGATGAGATTTTTTTTGTATCAGTTGGATCTATCGCAATTCCACAGGGTAATATGAATTTTTATTTTAATAAGCTCTCAAATGATTTCAAACGGAAGTGTGTTTATATGTTCATGCAAACGCTAATCTTTTTTCTCATAAACACCGCGAACATTTAGGCCATGTCTGCCGTTTTCGAGGCTATCTTTTGTTGCCTTCCAGCTAAACGTTTATTACTGACTTGTATATACATATATATATATGTACATATACATATATATGTATACGCATATATGTATATACTACTGAATTTATTGTACTATTGAGTGTTTACAAACACCAATTACCTTCAGGGAAAGAATAGAGAGGAGATTTTTCATTTACGAATGGCTGAAGATCACATAAAGTCCATGAGAATATATTCCAGCTGCCACCAAATATTACATGTACATGCATGTTATTTAACAATATACCTTAGAATTTAGTTTAAATATTAAAAAGATGCTTCAAGTTAAATTTCAAGTTAAATACCTCCCAACTGCCCACCGAGTAGATAAGGACGAAAAATTAAGCTGACTCCAAAAAAATTCGGTTGAAATAATCAATATTTAAAATGAAAACCTTTTTTTCTTTAAGCTGGTGTAAATAAATTATAACGATTTTCATTATGAGGTTTATTTTAAGCGGTTTTTAATTTTAGTGGACAAGGGTTCCAGGTAGAATAACTTTGGGGGACATATTATAAAATTGTTCCTCGTAAAAATTATGAAAAAACTCTGTTCATGTGTTTTCAGTAAGTACTTGATAACTACATTTTTATAACTTCTAATTTAGCTTATGTTGTTGTAGAAAGTTTAACTTAACTCTTTAACTTAATAAGACGTTGTTGTTGTTCGCTAAAGCTGTTAGTAGGGATATGAACACAAAATAGGAAAGCAAAGATAGCTTCAACACCCACTTTGGAATACACGATGGTGTCGAATTGCCTTTGCAAAGTCCCTTAAACGCACATGTGTCTTTAATTACTTACCACGTTGTCTTTACTATTCATTAGACTGCTGAAGATAATAACAAAGTCAGCCGAAACCAACAGAGAAACATCAAGCCAATGGCAAAATTGCATTCAATCAATCTCAAATATTGAAATTTGCTTAAAAAATTGCTATAGCGGAAATGTGTAGTAACAAATGAGAGCAGTGATGCTAAGCGCTGCTTTCGCATTGCAAATTCGGTTCATGTGTAAGACAAGGACAGAGTGACATGCTATTTCTTGACAGTAGCGCGCTTGATATGCTGTTTATTTCGAATTTTCTTTAGGAGTATGTCATACTTTTAATTAAGGACTTATAGTCGATTCTCTAAAGGCCTACGACTTGAGCTCGCTAGCGAAGCTAGCTTCTCTGCCTTCGCTTGTCGAACACTTGGTTCAACTGTCGTTCATCACACGTTCTAATACAAAGCTGAACATGCCGACAGTACTGTTATCGACGAATAGGACGTCGATTTTTAAACTAAGTTTCAAGTAGTAATTATTAAGAATAACATATAATTACATAACTGATAAGAAGTTTCTATTTGTATTTGACTGCTATATACGAATCCGAAGCTTGTACATACTATATATAAATAAAATAAATAATACCTTATAAAAATTATAAAATACTTCTATAACACTCTGTCTGCCAAAGTATCAACGCAGCATGGCCAAATATTCTTAAAGTTATAACGTTGACTTTTGGGCAAAGCGTCTTTAATTTTAATTCATTTATTTTCGAACATATTATATGCGAAACAAGCACTTTAGAGATCTCAAGTGGAGTGCAAATATGCTAATAACAAAAGTCTAGAATCATAACACTTTAAGTTTGAACTGCTTCGATTTACTTACGGCATAAAATCACGAAAAACTTTCACCAAAAATCTTAACACCTATCTGGCAGCACTATGTATAAGTAAAAACATATATTCGAAGTTTGCTCTTTCTCTGTTTACATTTTGGGAGCTTTTTCGAAGTTTGAGCACATCACGTTACTCATACGCCAGAGTACGCGCTACTGTACAGCGCGATAAAGAGCATATAGTACTCTAACCTAATACGAGTATATTAAACATCTCTTTACAGTGTTGCATAAATAATAGTAGCACTGAATTATTCAACAAAACTTCTTGAAAGTAACTTTATAGAAAAGAATAATGTCAGCTACAATAAACAACGTTGCGTATTAATTTATTCGTTAATAGACGAAATTGTGAATTGTATGTACAAAAGTTATATATTATTACCCGATGATTATTCATTTTATTGAGTTGTGTTGCATTGAAACCAATATAGGAAGTATAAGATCGGACAAAGGTTTGTAGGTCTTTATTAATAACAGTCGACCAAATGCGAATTTTGTGAAAACTAAACAATAAATATTCCTTTTTATAAACAAATATATGTGCACACCCTTCTGTTACTCCTTCATGTGTACACAGCATTTTTAGAATCTTTACTCGATAATCACAAAGTTTATATACTATATAGCCGAAATCATTAGCAAAGTAAGAAACTAAAGGCGTCTCGAAGTTGTAAACATTTTGCACGTGTCAACTAGCAACATAAAAAATACTAAAATAATTAAGTTTTCCTAACTGCATTAGGGCACCAAAAAAGTTTCATTGAACTTTGATTGATGAAAAGGCAAAAAGTTTGCGTAACAGTATTTGTTTGGGGTCATTTGCCGTGGCATCTATAGAATAGCTGGCCTTGCTGTGTACTTGTTGATTACAACAAATTGTTTAGGATAATTCCATTGAGGTTCACTGAGTCACATTAATGTTTACTAGCAGACATACATGTTTCCCGACTGCTACTATTGCTCCATTGATTTTGTTTGTCTCTTTTTCAGCACACTAGGTACCTGCGTAAATACAAAGTTTATATTTGAAGCTATAGCCCCAAAGCGCGAAGGAAACAAAACTTTACCCATTAGCCACTTTTCCAGTCAGCGTGGACCACCTGCACACGAATATGTATATAAAGTAAATACAAGTTGCAAATGAATAACTAAACCAAGTACCTTCTGCATACCGATAATAAAGTACTTTCTATAAAAATAAACAAGTGTATAAGTACAATGTACAAAAAATATTAAATAAAAATGGAACGTGACGAAAAGCTATCACCTTCCGCTATAACAAATCAAACAATAGGCGCAGTGTCGGATGCCAGCATGATGCTGCCTGTTCAAGCAGCTACAGACAGCAAGCCCAAGGCAACAAGTCGACATACTCCGTCGCCATTACAAACGCTAGTAGCGGCGCCACCTTTGCAGCCACTGGTGCAAACATTTACCACACCAATGCATAGAAAAAAAGGGCGCTTAGAACGCTCGGAGCGCTTGCAAACTGTTGAAAACAGTACCGCTAGTTACAGCGCTGCCCACTCGAATAACACAACGACAACGCCAACACCAACATTAACATCCTATTCAGCTTGGGAAGCTTTGGTTAAGGAAAGTTTCGGACAAATAGCATGGCCCATTAAAATTACTTCATGGGAACTGGTTGACGACCGAGTGAAAATTGTGCCAAACAGGTGAGTGTTAGCCAGTAAATGAATGCAGAATAACAATACAAGAAAGAAATTTGCTTTACAAGTTTTTGCAATGTTTTCGCTTTCAAGTGATTTTAAGCTAGGTGGATGTTGTTCTTTAGAACAAGGCGACGAAACAAACTAGAGCTCGCGATTAATTTTCTCCTTTTTGCGATAACCAAAGAATTCTATAATAATTTTTAAGTAAATGTAAAGAAAATACGTAAATCGGTGGCTTTGTATTGCTAACTTTTTGCAAAGAGTACGGGGTTTTCAACTCTAGCATAAAAGGGCATTTATTATGTGGTAAAATGATTCATGTTAAATTCATCTGACGCTATATGTGACTTAGTATTTAGTAAATGGCTCGCGCATTGTCGTACACAGCTCACTCAAAAACAATTTCATAAATTGATATATAACCGGTGTTAGGAATATTGAATGTCATATTCGTCCAGAGTATGATCGACAGAGAGGTATATCATATATGGTACAGTTGGCAGCTAACAGTGCGTAGAGGGATATCTATTTTAGAGTTGAAAAAATTTTGACACCGGTGATATTGTATTCTTTGTACAGGTGGTGACAGTTCATAAATTCTCCCCTCTGACGCGTTAAGATTCTTCTTAACCAGTTTATGAACAGATTTTTATACCTAAAAATAATGATTTAAGTTTAAACTCCTAAATTCCATAAGTTTACTAAAAGCTTAATTAAGATTTTAAAAGTAACAGCCTTTTTAACAAATTTTCGTAGTCGTCTGTACCAATAGCAATTGTTAAACAAATTATTATTAGTTGTATTTTGAGGTCTTGTGAAAAACGGACAAGTAAGCAGAACTATTAACCCTGTAATATAAGTAAGGCTTATGTTCAGTACAATAGTAATTATTATTTAATTGGGTAGAATCTTCGAAAATCCTGATATTAGTTAAAGGGCCAAGTTTTCCTTCAAATCTAGTTTAGGCACAGCGATACACTGAGTAAAATACGCTTCTTCATTTTCATTGAAATAACTCACATATTGGTTGATAGATGCGGTACAAAGTCAACCGAAAGTTCGAAAATCTCACTAGAACACTAGAAACATATAGTATACCACAGAGCGTGGACAGACCAAAAAGCTTCTAATTCCTGGCAAATATGAACTTGGTATTATTCTAGGGATCATTACAGGGCACTTACCCATCCCATCTTTAAAAAATGGGAAAAGTAGATTTGGCGGAACGCAGAGCTTATGCAGATCTTCATGAGGCCCTGAGGTCTTCAGCCGGCTGAGACGTTATATTCCATGGCTCTCAAAGCTCCAAAAATCAGGTTTTTATTGAATCTACCGAATTCTTGGATAAGGCTTAATTTGGTTACTACCATGGAGCCCAATGTGCTTAAGATGTTTAATCTGCTATGGTGCTCCTGCGTCTCCCTTTTCAATCAACCAAGCAACTCTAAGTTTCAGCAGCGAACCAAGCGATTACTCACACATTCCCAAACTATAAATTTTATAAAAAAAAGTATACCTATACCGCGCACTTTGTTATACGAAAAACGCATCTCTAGACCTTCTGAATTTAAAGTTGCAATTTGTTGAACATATGTGTGCAGTAGTAAATTATATATCTACTTAAAACGCTATCGGTATGTTCGTCGGACGAAATGGAAGCGCTAACGGAGAAATTTCCTCGCTTAATATGCTAATTGGAGTGAATGGTTTCCAAATAATTTGATTAATGCAATTTTCATTCGTTGAAGCAATATCTATCAGCGCTTTAGCAAATGGAGATAGCTAAGGGTGAAAAAATAAAATCGCCACTTGAACGTTAATACAGTGTTGCAGGGTCTACAGCAAATATGTTGTTAGTATGCATTTTATCTATGTGAGACTGAGTGAAAAGGCGGTGTGGCAATATATGCAAATTGGTTGCAATAGTGACCAGAAGCGAGTGTGATTAAATAACGTTGATTAAGTTTTTTATGGTTGGGCGATGGTTGAGTGAGTGTTCCATTTGTGAACAAGTGACATTTAAAAATAAATCTGATACATTGTGAGAAATGTGGTGGAAAATGCTATTTCGAAATACGGTAAATAGGTCACTAGTTGATAACAAATGGTGAAGAAACAATGAAAATGCACTTCGAAAAGTGATGGTTCGCTCAGTAATATAATATTTGGATTTTGATATTCATGTACCATATGACAATATGACAACTGAGATTAGGAGACATTTAACTAATCATCCTAATCTACCCAATAGTATCTTTTAGTCATATTTAATATTGTCGGTCTTATTCAGATATAGTATCCCTTAAATTACATAAGATTTTTGAAAAAAAAAAAAAATTTTCGACCTAAAAGTTTGCATTTACGTTTTTTTTATAATTATTGCAGTTATTCGAGACTTATTGCCACTAAGTGCAAATCTAGAATTTCAAAGTTTTCATAATTTATCTTCTATTGTAATTCTCTGCAAAAATGTATAAATAAAAAAAAAGTTTTTGATGTAAATATAAATTAAACATTAAGTCATACATTATTATTAATTATAGGTTTTTTAAATTTTTGAAGTGTACCTTTACTTTCCCACGTATAAAGACTGTGTTTTTTTATATATTAATCAACTCGTATATATTATAAATATGTAAATGTGTAGAGAGCATTGTGATTATGGGCTATTTTGTGGGCAACATGCTGAAGGGTGTTTGCTCAGGTTTTTGCAAAGATATGCAAATCAGTTCTCCATTGGTGGTCTTCCTGACGATATCAAATAAAACACTTGTATTTCATAATACAACAAATTAATTCAAAATAACAAATTAATTTTGATTATAATTCGAAGCTAGTCCTGGCAGCCAGTGCTCCTTTTTWCGTATTGTATTATTTTTTTCCACATTTATAAATAAATAAATAAAAATTCGAAGATACATAGCTAAGTGGTTAAAGTGCTATTAACGAGAGCGTGTGCTCCTGCAAATTAAATCAAATAATCTCTTAATGGAATGGTGGCATATAATTATGTAGAAAGAAATGAAAGTGGGAATCATCCACGCTATTTAAATAAAAATTAATATCAGTGCCTAGGCTTTTATTAGTTACATTGTGGAGCCATAGCTCATGTGCAAGTGATTTAGAACTCACGGGCTCAGCACTACATGTTGCCCATTTATCTGAGAAATTTCTAAGTTTTATTAAATTTTAATCGTTAAAGTGAAAATTTATTTTCTCCGCCAAATTATTTTACAAATTTCTTAGTTTCATTAAAATTTTAATCATCAAAGGGAAATTTATTTTCTCCGCCTTGCGGTCGTGAAAGCAGTCGAAATATGTCAAAGTGGTCACTAATGCGCAGCGAATTTTTTTCGGCAAAAAATTCAAACAACCATTTTTGTGGCTCAACATCGACACCCGAAGGAAAAACGTCGCATACTACACACTCACTGCCGTCATCACCACTGTGCTCACAACTGCGTCCGAAACAAAGTCATAGTCAATCACCGAAAGCAATCAAGAAAGACAATAACAATTTAACTCAATGCAGTCACAAAAGCACATGCGCTCATAGCCGAGCTTCTTGCTCCAAACCCAATGCTGATGTATTTATTCACAACATAACACAAGTGACAGGTGTCGAAATAGCGGCCGCAGCTGCTCATGCAACCGTAACGCAAGCTACACAAACCGCTGCGGTTATAGCAGTTACATCGGCAGACAGCAGTGACAGCGCCGTTACGGTTGCTCGTAAATTCTTGAGAAATGTTCACGATCAAAATTCGCACTCCCCTAGTAGCTCTGCTCGAGCACGTTTGCATTCCTCGACTAGCAGCAGTGTGTCACAGAAAATTGACGAGGAAGACGAGGAGCCAAAGTCGGAGTTGGACGTCTGCTCCAAAGACCAGTCCATAGCGGCAGCTAATTATTTAAAGTTCCGTCGGCGCCGCTTCAGTTCACAGCCAAAAATATTTCAACAATGCATTAAGGCAGAACAGTATTCTCAGGAGAGAAGGTAAAACCATTCTACCCTTTTAGCATGTTCTAACCCTACTATACCCTGGTAACACCCAGCACGTTTGTTCACCTAAGAGTCGAGAGTGACACCTAAAACCAAACCAGATTGCAAATCCAAAAAATATTTACTTATTTAAGAACAAAATTTAGGTTTCAGTAAGAAGGAATATAGTATTGACATTTTGTTTTTTGAAAATGTGTGGTAATATATTTCAAATACAAATCGTATAAACGATTAAAGTTTTGAAAATACAAGGTGCGTTCCAAAATAAATAGTATTAAAAAAAAACAACAGAACAACGGGTTTTTTTCGGCAAATAAATTTATTTTATTCAAAATAGTTTTCTTGTGCTTCAATACAGCTTTCTGCATGGTCCAAAAGCATTTCGAACGAGTGTTTTAGCTCGTTGGCTGGTATGGCCGCCAGTATGCCGTCGCAAACCTTTTGAATGGCCTCTACGTTTGCCTAACGCTTTCTTTTCATGGGTAAATGCATTTTTCAGAAAAGAAAGAAGTCGCACGATGCCATATCAGATGAATACGGGGAGTGGTTGTAGTTTAAAATGTGATTTTTGGTCAAATAATCGGTCGAAATGATGTCCTTCGAATGTTGGATTCTGAGCAATTTTTGGTCGTCAGTAAATTTGTGCGGAACAAACCGTGCACACACCTTTCGTAACCCCAAATGTTCCGATAAAATACGATAAATCGATGTCTTGGAGATGTCCAATTCCATTTCCATGAATTTCAATGATGATTTCTGATGTTTGATGAATTCACGCACTGTTTCGATGGAATTTCCGGTCACGGATTTTGATTGGCCCACATGTTGATCGTCATTTATGTACTCACGACCACTTTGAAAACGTTGAAACCTCTCGTGCACTCTGCTACGGGATAGGCAATCATAGCCATAAACTTGTTTCAGCAATTGAAATGTTTCGGTAAAACTTTAGCAATTTTAAAAGAAAATTTATTATTGGCTCTTTTTTCTTGAGCTTGATTTAAAAAGTCCTGTTTACCTTGCAGGTGAAGTTAGTTTGTAATAACGCCTGTTTTCTATATAGGGTTCATTACGAAACTACACATAAGATTCCGCTGGGAAAATAAGACACAAGACTTAAAGGAATATTATTTAAAGAATGGAGCACAAACATAAATCTAATGACACAAAATGTAACTTTTGACAAACGTTAACTGTAACAAAAGTTTGTATGAACATTTGTAATATAGTATACGAGAGATAGAAAATTATTGAAATTGATTTTATTTATGTCTAAAAAATTTCAGCTATAGGCAGAAATTTTACAAATGAATGGAGAAAATGTCACTGCTGTGGGGACTTGATTTCTGCAAGTTGCAAAATAAAAAAATGTTCGGCTGCACCCGAATTTAGCCCTTCCTTATTTGTTAATTTAAATTTCGTGCGAAACCCCATTCTAAGTTGGTACAGAGTAACTGTTAGTGAGATCTGTGCCAAAAGTCATATTAAAATAATAATTGGTGTTTAGTATACGCTTGTCTTTCTGAACTACATGAAATGGATTTTTGCGATGAGTGAAGTTATTCAACAAAGAAGTTCTACTAAATTTTATGTGCCGAAATGTTCAGAATATTTAAAAAGACCTGCGGTGATAATTGTTTGTCGCGGGCAAGTGCGTTTGAATGCTACAAATTATTCAATGATAGTCGAGAACGGGTTCACGAAGAACTACGTCCAATCCAAACAGCCATCAACATCATCTGATGATCAACACGTTAATAAAATAAATGAATTGGTGCTTGAAAATCACAGTCAAAGATCTGGCATCGTTGAAAATCAGCAACAACCATTTTTCAATATCATTTGGGCCTAAGAAAAGTGAAAGCACGATTGTTTACTAAATCTCTATTATTTCCAAAAACAGCGTCGCGTTAACGTCTATGAAACAATACTTTGCTACTACCAGGATGTCATGAAACATATTATAAATGGTGATGAGTTTTAGATCTATGCTTACGACCAAAAAAGAAACGATCATTCGGCCGAATATCGTGGCACAGATGAGCCGAAAAAACCAAGTCAATGCAGGTCAAAACCAAGTTTATGTTGACAGTTTCCTTCGATTATCAAGGTGTGGTGCAATCCGAATTTCTCCCGACAAGCCAAACTATCACCGAGGAATGCTATTTGAGTGTTATGTGTCATTTTCGCGCTGCTTTTCGTATAAAACGGTCGGAATTATGGGCCGACAACTCTACTGCATTGATTTTTCGTGAGTTTTTCGCCAAATTTTTAACCACTATGATACTGCAACAACTACAATCACCTGATTTAGCTTCATTTGACTTCTGACTATTAATCAAAAGAAAGCTTCGGGAAACCATTTTGAGTCAATAGAAGACATTAAACGTGATTCGCTGCACGCGTTGAAACCTATTCCGGAACTTGACTATAAAAACCGTTTCGAGGTTTGGAAAAAACTTTGGCGCAAGTGTATTGGGTCAAGTGAGACGACCTAGATTTTGAAGAATAAATTAAGATTTTTAAAAATATGATAAAAGGATTAATATTTTCTGCTCATAGTAATATATATATATATATATTCATATATTTTCTTGAAATTGTGAGTAATACTTTATCCGGACTACAATTCGCTTAACCAGAACTAACATTATTTTAAATCTGTTTTGTTTAGACATATATAAAATTTTCGCTTATTCTAAAAAATTAATTAACTAATCTGTGCTCAAAAGAAAAAACAAAAAAAAAAAAAAGATTAAGTGCACGAATGCATTCCGAATGGTGACTATGGCTATGGTAAAGCTAGCTTGGACAACAGCAACAGCGGATCGAGAAGATGTGAACGCTGAAACAATCCATGATGAGTACGACAACAAAATATGACAACATTACTAATTTACATGAACAAAGCTCACGCATCAGCGCTTGTACATGAATATTTGTCCAAAATATATAAACAGCGCAGCACCCTCGGTTTTCCCCAGATATGGACGCTTTGACTTTTTTATCCCAAAACGAAAGATTCCCAGGAAGGAACGACGCTCCCCCACGATGGAGGAGATATAAACTGTATCGAGATTCTAAACAAAATCAAATTAGTTTCTTAATATACCTGTGTTGATTACTTTAAATCTGACAATACAGATAGTCATGAATAAATAAATACTTTCATAAAAATACAAAATTCTCGATATTTATTGAATCTTCTAGTATATGTCTTCAATTTCCCACTAAATTTTCTAACCACAAAATGTAAAATTTAAATACACCACCTTATGTACAATTATCTACATCATTGCTTTATCAGTTTTCCACACCAGAGCTTTTCATTTACTGAGCTTTACCATTGTCTCCGAGCTTTTTGACTGATAAGCGAACTTAACTATTTTCCCGCCATTTGACTGCTTTATATATAATATATACTTACCACAATACACATAAAGATTTTATCGAATAAACATTGAACATGCGCAATACGCGATACAATCCACCATGCGACAGTTGCGTATATGTATACTGCATACTTAGGTAAATACGAATTTGTGTCAAAAGGCAATTGTTATATACTTCACAACTATGACATCACAATACAGTCCAAATATTATGTGGATTGTTGACTAAGGTATTACGACGACGCCACTTTAACACTCACATGACCAGACGAACGCGAGCAGTTGACAAGATTAAATGTTAGTGAATGGTGCGGAGTGCGCTTTTAGGCGCTAAGGCATTCGACTGTACAGAAACTACAATAAATAAAAAAATGTTCACAGCGGATTAATCATATTGAAAGAGCCCAAATGTGCCAGCTCCTTAACGGTTTACTGAAGCGTAGTGTAACACCATGCTCAACATAAAATGGGCAACCCGTAGCAGCGAAAAGTAAACAAGTGTTGAAGTGAATATATGCAAATGTGATAAGCGATTGCTTTGCAAGAAAACTAACCAGAAGTAATATACACACACATTCGTTCGAATGTGAATATTTGGGTTGAAAAATATATGCAAGTTCATGAAGTGCTACAGTTAGAGCGAGTTTAAAAGCTGTTTTTATTTCCAAACGCGGCCAAATGAAAACAAAAGAGTAACAAAAATATTGTTGCTCATGGCCAATTAAAAATTTGCATTGATACCCACATAAAGATATGTTTGTTCTAGTGTTAATTGGACTATTCACTACGCTCATTACTCGTACGTAGGGTTCTTGGTCTATATAGGTATTGGTACACTCGACAACCACAACTTAATGCTGTTGCCCACTTGATCTCCGGTGTACATAGCAATCCCCTGGAAATGCAGTCAACTTTTCTTCTGTTCTAATTGTGTTAATAGCTAGCGGTCAAAAGTCAAACGCGTTTCCAAAAAGTTTTTTAAAATTTTCTCACACTGCGTCGTAATTGCTGCGAGTTATGTCTCATGTATTCTCATCTTAGTATATTTTGAAAAACATTTAATTTTTACTAAAAATATACTTACAAAATACCCGCAACATACATATATGTTCATATATATGAGCATTATAATTAATATTTATTAATTTAATAAAAGTGATTTTGAGTTTTGTTTAAAAATGTACTCAAGAATTGATAWAGAATATGTCATTACATTACATTATTTTCTTTTAATATATTATGCTCGTAGAATATCGTAAGACCATGATTCGCTCACTTCATAGTCACAGTCTGTCTAGTCGGCTATATTAAAAGCCATAAACCGAGCGGAAGATAAAAGACTTCTGCTTTGGGTGTGTATTCAGTTAAATTGAGTTACGCTGGCTAAATATCAGTAATGTGCCTGCAAACAAATTAACATACAGGTATGTTTTATTGCCTTTCAATGTACATACAGACGGTACGGCAGTTGGCTTAACTTGACAAAGAACCATTACAAAAAGTGAATGCGAGTAAATTGAAAAATACACAAAAGCGGCAATAACTTTGCTGCCAGTGATGTCTAAACCAAATTTCAATTGTATTCATACACATTTTCATGTAAAATATAAATTTTTTTTGATTAACAAGTAAATTGCCTTATAAGCATACAATACTGCGGCAACATGTTGCTCAGAGTAGAATACTTTTGTCAACTAACGGTTGTTTGTAATACCGGAAACTAGTCGAGTCGATGACAAGGCAAACTTTAATCCGGGTGTAAGCCGGGTTACTGGGGTAGAAATTGAGATATCTTGACTATACTTGACAGCTTGGAGTTTCTTGATATGCTTGCGATGTTTTGATAAGACAGCTGGGTTGCCATTGCTAGTCTCATAAAATTCCATTTAGTGGAAAAAAATCTAGTAGGTGTGACCTCATCGCCTAATAAATTTAATGTGTATATTTACAACCAAAGACTCAAGCTATATCAACCAAACATTCTAAGTACAATTTATTCCGGCACATTTTCAAACAAAGCAAAAATGGAGGACATCGTGAAAAAATCTGACCCACAATGCAGTCAGAAACATTAACTTTTAGTACAGTTCAGAGTTCGTGTGTGGCCCACTCTCAGGTGAAATCCTGCTCCTCAGAAACTAGTCTACCAATCTGGTCATCATATATTCATTATTCTTATATCACGAGGTAAAAATGATTGAAATCAGTTTTTGACGTCTCCTTCTATACATCTTCAGAGTCATTGATACCAAACATAAAGACCTCAACTTCTATAGCTGATTTCTTTAATATAAATATCTCAGATAACTAAGTATTATATGATTTTTATTATATGTTACCCAATTTTATTGAATATTTTTATACTCTGAAAGGAATATATTAAGTTTCAAACAAAGATTGTAACAACCAAAAATAGATGTCGGAGATCATATGAAGATGATAATATATATGATCATCAGCATGATTGGCTGAGTCGATTTAGCCATGCCCATCCGTCCGTCGGTCTGTATGTGAACTTTGCGCGCATACTTTTCTCATTTATCGGAACCGCCGATATCTTACGACGATAGCACACAGCTTTATACTAAAAAACATGCAAAACATGTATGAAGGCTGTATTGGCTTCTTGTTATTTCTCGTTTAATGTAAAGCTTTGTGAACAGCTGAAAGTATTTCTCCGGCTTTGATCCTTACGCATTGTGAAAATACAAATTGGTAAATTACACTCGAACTTAGTCTCTCCTTACTTGTTTTTATAATAATAGTCAAATGCCAGTGCATATGTTACACTTTCGCACACAAGCACACACCCGGCATGTGTGCTTAACTAGGTCGGCCATGCTGTTCTAGTATAAACAAAGTGCTAGACACGCTGTGCGCGTAATATTGTGCACGAAAAATGCATTGCAAATTCTCCAATGAATGGTACCGAAATTGATAAGGGAAACCTACACGCACACATGTGTAACACATGTTAGTTGCCTACTTATGTAAACATGGGTACTTGTTCTGACACACTTTTAAGTTCATCAAGTCACTATGCAAACATTGTAGAACACACTTGCACAATCACACCCCTCAAGTTTGCTATCGACTTTCAGTTCTAAGCTAGTTAAGGCATTGCAACGAAAGTGTATGACTAGGAATATATAGTATACATATATAGTTTAGTTATAATTTCCATTACTACATCACACATTGGAGTATATACACAAATGAGCATATGATAATTAATTTCATAAACTTTCGATAGGTGCCCACTTTTATTTCACCAAGTTTACATTATTGCGTTCAAGAAAAATATATAATTTTTAACCATTGAGTCGAATTGTTACAGATATCATTTGTTCTTGATTGAACCACTTGCTAAACTTTTACGCTTCCCCTGTTTCTTAGATGTATGCTTTAGCTTTCATTGCTTTCCAGTTCCTCTCACTATGTAACATTGTTGGTTAAACGCCAAAACACCTATATATATCTATGTATTTCAACACTTATTCAGTAAGAATAAATTCCATTTTTGGCACAAACAAAATTTTTAAGACAGTTTGCTTATTTTATTCGGTTCCACATGCATATTTCTGAGTATTTATTTAACTAGAGCGCGTCACCGTTTTTGGGTCAAAAAGTCATTAGTTTAAGGTCGCCTTATGAGTTAGTAAAACAGTTAAAAAATCAATAAATATTAAACTGTAGAGAGAATTTAAATAGAGCTTTAAAATTGGAGGAATTTCTTCTTCTTCCAGTTGTAAAGCGATAGTAACTGTTTCCTTAATTATTAGAGAAGTTAAGCATGGTTTGAAATTCTTTAGCCACTTTGTTGCATTCAAAATTGAGCTGCTGATAATAGGTTAATTTGAGCTTACTTTAAATTGAATTAAATAATTAAGTGGTTTTCAAAAACATAGAAATATTCTGATTGTACGCACAAATCAACTATCAATAATAAAAGTAATTCAATTTAAACAACGAACTCTACAACTCAAACCTTATTCAGCTAGAAAATTAAAACAAAGCATAGAAAAAATATATGTTATAAAAGTCGAACAGCAAATCGAGATTTCGATATAACATAGTATCAAAAATGCATTGTGACAAAATGTTTTTGTATGTACCATAAAAGTAAAACTCGCTTACTATAAAAAAAAAAAATACTTTTACACAATAACAAGAAACTAGGCTTCTCGACTGGCAATCATGTTGTGCTTCAATCTGAAACTGGCCACCATCTTTCGATCATATCGCGAGGAGAACGTACGTGACCGCAGTCAAAGTTTATGCGCGCCACCGACTACACATCGAGTCCCTCCGCACAAGGACATCGGAGCTTTGCGTGTGCTGCAGCGGCGGGCATCGAGCGTTATGTAAGTGCTTTGCATACGTATGTATATATAAGCGTCACATACGAGTATAAGTTTGTTAAAGGTACGTATGTATTTGTTGGTACTCTTAAGAGTAGCTGGTTCAAGTGCACTTCTCCCTGCAACCGCAACATTGAAAACATTGAACTGTGAATCAAAGTAATTTACCAGTTGCCACTTGGCCGTTTCGACAGCAACTACCCACATATCAGAAGCGCATAGAACTTGTGCGCACATAGTATATTAGTTTGAATGAAAATGCATTGGGCGTACGAATCCGCAACATCAATACAAATGGCAATTTGTGTACGTCGATGCGACATCTGCATGAAGTGTCGATTTATTTGTTCTCGAAGCTGAATCAGATAGTAGTATTCAAATATGGTACATCTGACCAATTTGATGATGTTTGAACTTTTTACAAGTTTTAAATTATGCCAATATACTACTGTATAAATGCGGTCTAAAACATTCAAAATGACATCCTACCTAGCTTAGAGAAGAACTTTGTTTTTGTTTTACTTAAGCATGTATATAGATTTTATGAAGATTTTAAATGTATAAAGTCATTTATAATTCCTTTGCATAAAAGTGCATTTAGGTCATCTATTGAAAACTATAGAGGAATAGCAAAGTTGTCTGCARTACCTAAACTTTTTGAAGCAATTATAACAGATGACATAACCTTCCGGATCTCTCCACTAATTTCTTGTTCTCAGCACGGTTTTCGTAAAGGGAAATCCACAATAACTAATTTGCTTGAATTTATATCACATGTATCAACGGGCTTTAGGGAGAATAAGAACACTGATGTTATATACACAGATTTTAGTAAAGCTTTTGATAAAGTAAACCATACAATTCTATTGAAGAAACTTGATCTTCTTGGTTTCCAACCAATATTTCTAAAATGGGTTGCTTCTTATCTTAGTAATAGAATTCAACAAGTCATATTTAACGATACTCTTTCCGACATAATCAATGTTCCTTCAGGCGTTCCTCTAGGTAGCCATCTTGGTCCAATTCAGCTCTTGTTATTTATTAATGACATATCATCTGTTGTTAAGTTTTCAAACGTTTTATTATATGCTGACGATGTAAAACTTTTTAAATCATTCACCTCGAATAGCGAAAGATGTCAGTTGCAAACAGACTTAAACAACCTAGTTTCTTGGTGTGTTAGAAATGACATGCCATTAAACCTTAAAAAATGTAAAACGATGTGCTTTTCACGTAGATCTGTAGACATGTATCATGATTCACACATCTTCCATGGTTTTTAAAGCTAAAGGTGCTCTAAGTTTTGTTAAACGTTGGTCTAAAGAATTTAGAGATCCGCTTACCACAGAAATTATTTTTACATCATCGTGGTATGGAACCCTTGTTATCAAGTTCATTCTGAGAAAATAGAGTCCGTTCAAAAACAATTTTTACTTTTTKCYTTAAATCATTTGCATTGGGATTCCAGTTTAAATCTTCGCCCTTACACTAACCGTTTAAAACTTATAAATCTCCCTACACTCGCTAGTCGTAGGGAAAAGCTTGGTATAATATTTCTTGTAAAACTCATCAATGGGTCAGTCTGTAGCCCATCTCTCTTGTCTGATATTAACTTTAACATTCCCGCTCGCTCTAACAGGCAGTTTAGACCTTTACTTTTCAAATTTTTTAGAACAAATTTCGAGTTAAACAAACCATTCCGCCGTATATGTCACGATTTCAATTCTCATTAATTAAGGGAGCATTCTAGCCTAGAGGATCGAATTTCGAGCTTTCTTCAACAATTAATAAAAAAGGAACACTAGATATTTTTACTATCCGTTTTTTTTATCATTTGTTTATTAAACTTAGAATAGTACACAAAATAAAAAAACAAAAAAAAAAAATCAACGAGTTATGCGTCCTTGAAGAAAAGGGGGAAAAAAGGAGGCCGTGTCCCCATGGCCATGACTTGTACCCAAGTCGTTATCTGAAAAATAAAAAATTGACAGATTCTTAATGAGTACGAATGTCGCTATGTCATGAAGCACCAAAAAAAATATAAAAAATGTCTCATAAAATGGCGGCTACTCAAAAAAAAGGTCGATTTTTTCACTAATTTTTCAATTTTGTCGATTTTTTTTTAAATATAAATTTCAAATTTTTATTTCTTGTTGCTTCTAGTGATAGAGATATATTTAAAGAATATATGCCAAATTTCAAATAAATCGACTGATTAGAACTTGAGATATTGTGGCTACCGCATCAAAAAAAGGAGTTTTGAGAAAAACGCGTTTAAAGTTTTACGTTAAGTTTCGGGCAGCGTAATATATAGATGGATAGTTCGCTCAACCGGTCTAGTTGCCACGCCACTAAAATGGCTATAACTTTGAAAGTAATTTGAGTTTTGAAAAATACTTTTAGGGAGATATTTTTGAATATCAAAACTATCGAATTATGGAAAAATTTCCATTTTTTCAAATTTCTAGACTAAAATACCCCTTAAGTCACTTCGCAATTAAAAGATCTGTAAATACTTTTTTAATTAAGCATTGAGCATAAGAGGCTTCAAAGCTTTGTGAGAAATTATGTATGAGGCCGCATATAAGATCCTATATATGTAAATATGTGTGTATGTATGTACATATCGTTTAACGGTCATAAAGTGAGAAATATCTTACTAAGTTCTAAAACCTAAATGATTATTTATTGATGGATGTGATTTCTCTAAATTAGAAAAAAAATAATAGGGAGAGAATATAATATAAGGTAATTTGGTACCTAGCTAAGCGGACATTTAAACCAGCGAAACTTTGGATCCCATTTCGTGGTAGAGGCGTAAAACAAGCTTTATTTAAAATTAAATTTGAAGAGAATTAGTTCCTGATAGTGGTATGTCTGTGTAATAGTCAATATATATCTAATGTAAAGTTTTTCGAACTTCCGCGTAACTTTATACCGCATATATCAGCCCATATGTGGGTTAACTTAATATAATTTACATATTCTAATAACGGTGTATATTTGAACTTAGAATGAAAAAATTTGCTTTAGACCCCATATAAACAACAATCATTAAGTGTGGCACTCCCCTACTTTTTGGTTAAATCCCACATCTCGTGATCCGACCGACCAATTTCGACTAAATGTCAGAGTGCGAAAATGGGCGAAATTTTACTACAGCCACGCCTACTTGATTATTTCATTTTCCAATGTACAAATCAAGACAGTAGTTAATATAAAGGGATATTAAAATATGCCACGTTATGACCAAAACTATTCCAAATTCAACCAAAACACTTCAAGTCCCCAAAAACAGGAAATATGGACTACAGTACCTATTGTTGACTTTTAATCGAAAGCAACGGTCAATGTATGGGATATACAATTGAACTTCAGAGAGAAGCCTATGTATCAAAATTGTGTTGAATCACGTTCCCTCCCATATCAGGTATATTCGAACTTCCGGTTTTCGAACTTCCAGTTCACTTTATGCTGCATATGTCAGCCAAAACTGGTGCGTTAGAATCTGCTATCTTTATCAATTGCCCAGTGAGAATTTCATAACATTTCATCGATTGGAAGTACAGTGCATTGCGTTCAAAGTGTCAGTATGTTTGTGTTATCGGTCTGAAAATGAGCTTCGAACAAAAAGCAAACATAAATTTTGTTTTAAAATTGATAAAACTTTTACCGGAACGTTTCAATTGGTGAAATAAGTTTATGGCGATGATTGCATATCCCGTAGCAGAGTGCACGAGTAGTTTCAACGTTTTCAAAGTGCCCGTGAGGATATAAGTGACGATCAAAATCCGCGATCACTGGAACTTCCATCGAAACTGCGCGTGAATGCATCAAAAATTAGCCAAAATCAACATTCAAACTCATGGAAATGGAATTGAATATCTCCGAAACATCGATTTATCGCATTTTGACCAAACATTTGGGCTTACTAAAGGTGTGTGCACGGTTTGTTCCGCACAAATTGATTGACTACCAAAAATTGCTCAGAATCCGTCTCATCGATCGACGCTCTATACCGATTATTTGACCAAAAATCACATTTTAACCATTAAGCACTCCCCGTATCCGTCTGATATGGCACCGTGCGACTTCTTCCTTTTCGGAAAAATGCATTTGCACATGAAAGGAAAGCGTTATGAAAAACTCATTTGTTTCGTATTTTTTTAAAATTCTGTTTACTTTGGAAAGCACCTTGTATATTGATTTTCGTTTTTCTAACTAACACTATGGTGAATATATCGGAAAGTGTATGAGTTATATGTACATAAACCTTAAGTTGTAAAATGTCAACCTGAGGATCGGAATCCAAGTAATTTTATACGTACATACATATAATATATACTGTGATCAAATTGAAAGTTGAATTTTTAATTTTTCGAATCGATAAATTTTTTTCTGACATCTATGCTAAATTTCACGTCAAAATATTAATTAGTATTTGAGATACGCTTCGTCGATTTTTACTCTGTCTTAATTGAACAAAGAAGTGCGATAATGCACCATCTCATACTGCATTGGTGATTCGTGATCATTTCGCTACATTTCCAACTAATATCGTGCCGCAACCACAGCATTCGCCTGATTTATCTTCGTGTAACTTCTGGCTATTCAGCAAACTCACATAACCTCTCCGAGGACACCGTTTTGACTCAAATGATGATATAAGAGTTGAATCGAAGAAGGCTCAAATGGCCATCACGACGGAGGATTTTTCCAAGTTCCACGATGACTAGAAAATTCGCTGGCATAAGTGTATTGCAGCGGGAGGGAATTACTTTGAAGGGGATGAAATGGACAAATATAACCTTTCCATTTTATCACAGTATATTGGGTTCATTTAGCCTTAGTGTGTACAATATGGTAATTTATACCTTCCGATTGAGTTAAATCGTGTAAATCACTCGATTTGTGGAATGTTTTCATAAAATTTAGTGGTAATATTGACCAAAGCGTAATTTGGCTTAGGTTCACTTCACATACATCATTTTCCATTAATTAGTTTCAGTAATCTATATATCGTCCCGTATTAGTGCGAATGGGCACACCACAGCGTAACTTTCGGTTTGCTTTCATCGGCACTGTTTGAGCACTCTTCAAACAGTATAAAGAAAGTATGCCCTATTTAATAGCTTATCTTTAGTTCGAAAACTGAATCTGAAGTAAGCAGTCCAAAGTTGAGAGTTTTTTTAGTAAGAGAGGATTGATTGATTGATGGTTCTTATGTATCCCCCTTTTAGATCGACAACAAAGGACTGAACTGTTTTTTTCTACAACGAGTGATTATGCTAATGAAAAATTAGGCTCAAAAGAAACTGTGAAAATATTCAAACTCCTTAGGGGTTGCGGGCTCCTTCGGGTTACCAATAAATTTTAACCCGAGACTCCACTCATTACCATGATCCTATGTATCAAGTTTAAATTGTTTTACTTAATTTCTGATATCAAAATGTATGTATGAATTTTTATGTATACATATATATTATATATATTATATATGTATAACCTTATATTTATTTAGATTATTTGTAGGTCTTACAATCAATGCTTAGATAAAAATATTATTATTCACCGTGCAACATGTTTCAAGTTCTATGCCATGAAATACAAATTTCCTTTCATCACTTTCACATTTAATGCTCCTCATAGCCCTCCAATAAAGCACAAAAATGAAAATAAATATCAACAAATTGGAAAGACGCAATATGAGTTGAAGTAGAGAGGAGAAAAATTTAAACAATGCCAAGTTGTAGTGGGAAACACATTACCAAAGAGAAGGAAACAAAGTCAAGGCTGAGATATTCATTGCACATGCCCGTTTACAACAGCATTGTGAATAAAATGTGTATTTCCGCCTTATAAATCGTTTTTCCATTGGGGAAATGAGACCAAAAATGAAAGCCTCAACCTAGCTGATTGTTCAGGCAAATGCATCTGGGCTTTTGATGCATTCGTATAACTGCGGCAGTATTTTCAACAAAAATTAAATTTTTCTGAACTGTGCTTCTGTATGCTATGGGTATTTCGGGAGAATTTTTGTTAAATTTGTGAAATTTGTATTTCTTCTTCTTAATTGGCGTAGAAACCGCTTACGCCATTATAGCCGAGCTAACAATAGTGCGCCAGTCGTTTCTTCTTTTCGCTACGCGGCGCTAATTGGATATTTCAAGCGCAGCCAGGTCCATCACCACCTGGTCCTTCCAGCGGAGTGGAGATCTTCCTCTTCCTTCCCCCGGCGAATACAGCATGGAATACTTTCAAAGCTGGAGTGTTTTCGTCTAATTGGACAACAGGACCTAGCTAGCGTAATCGCTGTATTTTACTCCGCTGAACAATGCCAATGTCGTCATATATCTCATACAGCTCATCGAATGCGATATTCGCCGTGGCCAACGCGCAAAGGACCGTAAATCTTTCATAGAACTTTTCTCTCGAAATCTCGCAACGCCAACTCATCAGTTGTTCTCATTGTCTCTCTCATGGCCTCTGCACCATATAGCAGGACGGGAATTATGAGTGACTTATAGAGTTTGAATTTTGTTCGTCGAAAGAGGACTTTACTTCTCAATTGTCACCTGTTCCCAAATATACGAAAGTATCTACAACTTCAAAGTTATGACTGTCAACAGTGACGTGAGTGCCAAGTCGCGAGTGCGACGACTGTTTGTTTGATGACAGGAGATATTTCGTCTTGCCCTCGTTCACTTCCAAATCCATTTGTTTTTCTTCCTTGTCCAGTGTCTAAGGTACCTGGAGTGCTGTTTCCGGATAGGGATCGCATTGCCTCGCTAGCGCCAAGTAGTCTACTGGACTTCATTGATAGCCTGGGACTAGGCGAGTCAGTGTGAGCAAGGAGAGGGCACAATAGACCAAAGGTCGCAGTGCATTCCTCATCACTATTCATTCATTGTGCAGTGCGGAGAAAGCAGAACTAACGGCGCGGGCATACCCCAGCAGTACACTCTTATATAAGATTGTACCTACTCGATTAAATTCAGCAGGTCGAATTATTTTCTCAAGCAGCAGGTTGAAGAGGTCGCACGATAAGGAGTCGCCTTTACTGAAACCTCGTTTCTTATCGAACGGTGTTGATCAACACCAGTTTATGGCAGCTCCTTTTCGAAAGCCGCTTTGAAATCGACGAAGAGGTGGTGTGTGTCGATTCTCCTTACACGGATCTTTTCCAAAATTTGACGCATGGTGAATATCTGGTCAGGTTTGATTTGCTCGGTCTAAAGCCACAGTGATAAGGTCTAAAAAGTTTGTTGACGATGATCTTTAATCATTCACAAAATACGCTCGATAGAATTTTATACGCGATGTTGAGGAGGCTAAACCCTTCCCTGTTCTTCAGACGGGTATTTGCTATTCGAACTTATTCATGGTCGGGCAATGGAACGTCTGCTCCATCGTTATCGATTGCCATTCAGTAAGCTGGAGAACTATTCCCTTCATAATTTAAGTATGCTCTGGGCATCGGTGACTAGATGCCTTTGGGGTTCTACAAGAGTATATTCCTGTCTTCAAACCTTCTGTAAACCGCCGCATTTTTTCGTAGAACTTTCGAGCATTACCCCTGTCGGCCAGCTTATTAAGCTCTTCAGACTCACGCATTTCGGCCTCTTTCTTTGTCTGTCCACAAATACGTCTCGCTTCCTTCTTCAACCCTCTATCTATCCCATCACGCACGTGTTGCGGTCGATCGTAACGTTACGAAGTAGGCAACCTGTTTTCTCTCCTCTGCAACACGGTACTGATCATCCTACCAGCTGTTCTTTTGCATTTTCCGAAAATCGATGGTTTCGGTTGCAGCTGTACGAAAGGAGCTTGAAATGCTGTCCCACAGTTCCCTTATACCGAGTTATTAAAGAGTGCTCTCAGAGAGCTTGCACAGTCGAGTAGAAAAACGTTCGGCTATCTGTTGTGATTGCAGCTTCTCGACGTCGAACCTTCCTTGTGTTTATTTTCGTGCGTTTTTTGCAGCAGAAAGGCGAGTGCGAATCTTTACTGCCACAATATAGTGGTCCGAGTCGATGTCAGCACCTCGGAGCGCACGCACGTCTAAAACACTGGATAAGTGTCTTCCGTCTATTACAACATGATCGACCTGGTTGGTGGCTTTTCGATCGGGAGACAGCCAAGTGACTTGATGAATCTTCTTATGCTGGGATCTAGTACTACAGATAAATTTTTATTTCACTAATCCAATAATTGGCAATCCAATAGTGAGGTAATTTGTCAACTTTCATCGGAAATAAAATTTTGCGAAGTGAAACTGTCTCAAAACTTCGGAAATCTCAGATCAGGGATTCAAGCGTGTCAAAATGAAACGAATGATATGTGTAAATCAGGTTGTAAATACAAGTAATTTAAAATATATCGGTCAACGCGAATATTTTCCTGATATTAATGTAGCTTAGAACGGACTAATCTCGATTCAGTTCGTCCCTTAATTTCCGTATCCGTAAAGAAATGATTTTAGAACTTCTTATATTAACGAGCACAAAAGTTTATACAGTGTCCTCTTGTGATCAAATTCATAAGTGAATTTTGAGTAATCCCCTCCCGCAACAATACACTTATGCCAGCGAATTTTCTAGTCATCAAAGCACTTGGAAAAATCCTCCGTTGTGATGGCCTTCTTCGATTCAACTCTTATATCATCATTTGAGTCAAAACGGTGTCTTCAGAGTGACACGAAGTGGATGCAATTCCGTCTCATGGAGTATCTGTGGGTTGGAAGCACTCCATATTCGACAATTTTTTTTGTTTATGTTGCCGTTTAAATCGAAATGGGCCTCGTCAGACATGAAAAGACAGTTCAACATGTTTCCATCCTCTTCCACTAATTGGAGTATCTTCTGTCAAAATTCCAAGCGAATCGGCAAGTCTGCAGCGTTCAGTTTGTTGGCCATTTGAATTTTATATGGGAATAAGTCCAAATATTAGTGCATCATTGACTGTAATCACTGTCTGCTTACACCCATTTGAACAGATAAGCTTCTTGTCGAAACACGTGGATTGTTTTGTATGGCAGCAGCGATTATTTCCTCCGTTCGAACTGAATGGTTTCGATGGTAAGGTCTTCTGTTGATTATGCCATGCTCGGCAAAATTGTTTACAAGTCTCATTATGGTCCATCTGCTCGGGGGATTGCCGCCAAATGTGCGCCTATACTCTCTTTGAACCGAAACTACGAACTCCACTACGAACCGCGTGGTAGCGGTGGACAATAAAAAAAACTTGTTTCAGTGTCCCAGTTATTCATTTTTGTTAAATGTAAAAATCAATCTGCAAAATAAAAAAAAAAATTAACCAGATTCACTAAATAGAAAAAAGTTACTTAATTTTTTTTTGGTAGCGGCTTTCATCAGCCACCAATGCCCAACGCGGTTTAATGTAAATATCTCCTAAACCACTTAAGTTACAAAAATTGAACTTGCTCAAGACAAACCTCTTAAATATCAAATCTAAATTGCAAGACACCACCGTTCACTCCCCATATAACGGTACTTTTGAAAACTACAAAAAGTGCGATAAATTAATAAAACATTACACATTATGAGAAGCCCTAATGGAAGTTGGGGTAAAAACTGGACGATATCCTTGACACCGCCCACTTTGACGTGAAATCAAAATTTTGTACGTGACATTACTCTAACATTCATAGGTAACAAATTGAAAAGGGGCAGAATCGGACTACAATCCCATATAATACAACTTTAAAATCAATTTCAGTAATTCACTTTCCTGGGTAAAAATGAAGAAGCGATTAATATAACGTGATAAAGCTTTGAACGAATAATGGCGTTGAAATAATCTATCAATCCATCAAAAATGGGTTGGATCGAGTCAGTACTATATATACAATACCTTTAGCTTATATACATATGAATGTATACCTATGCCTAACCCGAACTTACAGGCGACTTTATACCGCATATATGACCAACATGTGAGTTATCGTAATGAAATGAGAGATCGTTTTTTACAGATAACGATGTATCTTTGCGCATAAAATAATAAAACAGAGTGAAAATAAACATATATATAGTATAACATTCGGTTGACTTTACTCAATATGATTGGTGATGGTGAGTGCGGTACCTTAATAAATCACAGGGAACTTATAATAAGTATGTGGCATTTTAAATTTGTAGTATTGGTAAAAATAGATAAAATTGGATGAATGCTATGCCCAACTCCCATATACGACATATATATCATGATTTTCGTTTCTCTCACAAACCTTATGTCGAATATGCCGGTTAGTGTGGGATATATATATATATGGAAAATATTTGAAGGTACTTTCTTTTAGTGTGCTTTATTGCCAAATGCAGTTTGAGTACAATAGCGCACTCGGTTTCGCGGTTTCAATTAATACTACTTCTGATCTTTATTATGTGCGAATTAGGTTTCGATTAGAACTATATTTATAACGTTTTACTTATAGCCAAGTTTCAATATAAATAATTTGTTCTAGATTCTTACCCTCTTTCCAGCTAGAATCATTTTTCCAAAATTTTTGTATATACATATATATATACAATTGCTAGGATTCCGATCCTCTGTTTGATGTTTTGCACCTTGAGTTATTTCCCTGACTTTATTTGTTGGAGAGGTATAAAGTTCTCATCCCACAAAACATTAGAGCGGTACTAAACAAACTCTCTCAAGAATTTTCAACATCTCCTATGACGGTGTCAAAATGAGTGAAACCGCCAATAGTTGTGCTGAAATCTGCTACAGGTATAAGTGCAATAACTCATTAACTGAAGATCTATGTATATCAGATACATTAAATTTTTTATTTAGTATTTAATAAGTAGATATCAAATGTGATTGTCATTCATTCACATTTTTTAATCGTTTCACTCTAATGCGAGTATTTAAATGGGAAAAATTTTGGAAAAATTATTCTATCTGGAAAGAGGGTAAGAATCTAGAACAAATTATTTATATTGATATTTGGCTATTAGTAAAAAGTTATAAAATACAATTCTAATCGAAACCTAATTCGCACATGATAAAGACCAGAAGTAGTATTAATTTAAGTATAGGCATGCGAAACCGAGTGCGTTATTGTACTCAAAATCCATTTGGCAATAAAGCACACTAAAAGAAATTACATTAAAATATTTTCCATGAGTTACGGTATCCTCTATTTATTTAAATAAGTATTTCCATGACCTTTATTATGCCTTGCAATAAGATTTTTAGAAATTTTAAACTTGCTTATGGTAATTTTGTTTCAGTTAGCCTCTCTGGTTTCGGCGTCTTTGCCTTCTTTGTTGTCATCTATGCGCAAGGCTGCGAGCTTGACGCTGCCTTCTTCTTCTTGCACGTCTTCCTCTAGCAGCTAGTCTTCTTCGTCTTCTTCTTCTCGCAGCAGCATTACTGGTAGTGCTACTGGAATTTGTTGTGGAAGTAGCTGTTGGGGAGGTGGCGGCTGTTGATGGGCCAGATGATGTACCCGTAGGAGTTGATACCGCTGTTCCTGTTGGCGGTGTTGCGGGTTGAGCGTTACTCGCAAATCTGGTAGTGATGGTTATAACCAATACGCCCACCAACAAGTATGGTAGCGCTTTCATATTTTATTCGCCTTTGGTAAAAACTCGGTAGATTGTTCTGTCTAGATTTCGACTGTGCTGCTAGTAAGGGTTAGTGCACGTTAAATAGTAAAGCTGATCATACTTTTATAAATTTTAATATATGTTTTAAGTCTTGGAAATTTTATTGCAAATTACTAAAATTAGGTTCTTCCTAGAACTTGACAAATATTTGAGAAAAATTTGGTAAATTAATAGACGAAAAAATAACATATTTGGTAATATGTTACACATATCAAAAAAGTACCAATTGTTTAAACCGACTCGTGCGCGGTCTTCAAAAAATACTATTTACAGCAAAAAGTACTATGTTCTAATACGATGTATTTATACAGATGCGTATTGCGTGATAATATTTATGTAATTATTATATTTCAATGTAATAAAATGTATGTCCGGTTTTGAAGTTTAAACCCCAGATAATGAATATGTGAATCTCATTGCCTATGTCTGACTCGTTAAATCTGCTAGATATATTATTAAAAATCAGAAATAATATTTTTTTCTGGTAATAACTTGCTTTTGGGTCAAAAATTCATAAAATCAGGTCATTACTTTCCCCTTTCCCGCCATCATTATGCCTAATATAAAGACTGTCGGAATAAAAAAAAATCATAAAATCGAATCAAAAGTCACTATACCTCTCACACACTTAGTATAAGACCTTAAAATAATATATCTACTACTGCTATTAGGAGCTTTACATGGGCAAGCGTAAAATATTTTCAATTTCAATGTTCTTTCATTTCAGCTCTTCGGCTACGGAATTAATATCAAGACGTGGTGTTTTTTCACGACATCATTATGGTTCAGTTGACCAAGTAAGTTCCTAGACTATACAAGTATTATACTTACGTTTTAAAGACAAGTATATATACTGCGAGTACTTTTAGCAAAATCAATAAATAGATAACTTTTATTATAATACTTAGATTTTTCCCCTATAAAAATATTAAACTTTTTACAACCGTAAAAATACTCAAATTAAATTGTTCAGCCTATTTCAACGTTCGTCTCGAGTTGTATGTCCTCGTATTTGTCGGAACTGCCGATATCGGAATATGGATTTTGAGTTTAAGATTTTTTTCTTCGACGATTGAGATTTGGTGATTTAACTGTTCCCGAAAATTGCTTATAAAGGAAAAGTGGTTAAAATGTTCCTAGTAATATCGAACTTCATCTACAAAAACATTAATTTATATAAAAGTATTTTCGCTCTGAATTATAAACAAATCACTATGTACTTTTCCACATGTGTTCTATGGTATTTAAAAACTACAGACTTCATTGAAATGTGAAGAGATTCCTGCTATTCCTGCCTGCCTAACCAAACACAAGAAACATATGCTTATAATAAAGCATTATATAAATATAGGTATAATGGATTTTTACAAGAAATTGGTTGCGATTGGTTAGTTTGTATGACAACTGTATGCTTTAGTGATCCGATCTCAACAATTTCTTCGGATATTGTAGTTGCCATAGGCAATAATCCATGTTAAAGTGGCGGAAATATTTTCAAATAATAAAGTTTTTTATACAAGCATTTGATTCCTAACTTTAAGTTTGTTTGCTAGCCATATGTAAGGATGGAATTCGACGATTCCGAAAAAAAGCAGAGTTAAAAGTACACGTGCAAAATTTCATTTCGATATCTCAAAAATTGAGCTAGTTCGGGTATATACAGATGGACAGACGGACATGGCTAAATCGAATCAGCTCATCAGGCTGCTCATGCATATATTTTTTAAAGGGTCTCCGACGTTTCCGTCTGCGTATTGCAAAACTTCATGGCTAACTTAGTTTACCCTATTCAGGATTTAGTAAGAAGTGTGATTACCTTAAAATCATTGTTGCTGTCAATTTGTATACTAATACTAGTGAGATAATAAAAAAATGTTTTTATAAGTATATGTATTTATTCGAGACGTACATTATTATTTTATCTTCACAAAAATAAGTTTTTTGAAGTTAAAAAAATGTAAGTTTCCAGTCGCTTACACGTACGCGTTAATTCCTTTGAGCTACATTCACCCTCTACGAATCCTTTGGGCTCCTGGCCTCCGATTTAGACCGTTTCTACGAATGGGCCTAAGCCTCTGATTTTGGTTGTTGCCTCTTCTGATGTTTCCCCTTCTCCTTGCGTTATTGCCATTATTTGCCCTTCTAATGACACGAATTCTACGACCATTTCTGTTGTTACGGCGTAAATTGTTGCCTCGTCGTATAATTATTCTCCTTGGGCCACGAATTGGACGTAGAGGACGAGCAATTGGGCCTAAACCGGTTGCTGTTGGAGTTATCACTTGAGAATTCACCTCTATTAGTACAGCGGCTAGGAAAATGGTTACTAGTAGAGCAAATTTCGCCATTATATTTCTTTAATAGTTGTCTTAACTTTTTGTAACGATGTTACTATACTGAATAGCGGAGAAACAGTGCTATATATACCCGAAACACATCTGTTGACCTTGAATTTGTTATTTACATGCAAATATTATTTTAAAAGAAACATTTTTTTTATTTCCACAACTATTTTTATTATTTTCTGGTGTACTAAACTCGCACATGTCTCATTTCCGGTTATTTTTTACAAATAAATAAACGCAACATAAAATGAACTCTCTAATTTGGACATTGAATTAAAGCAAAATAATATATATTTAATGTTAAACATCTGTTTAACTTAAATGGTGTTTAAATAAGATGTGGGGGATTTTTCGATTACATACATGTCATTACTTTGAAGCATTACGTGCGTTAAAAAAATAATGTTTTCCTATGATTCGGTCCGATTGTTACAGTCTTGCAACATACTGCTACAGAGTATAATAGTTGTGTTGACATAACGGTTGTACGTATCGCATTAAAAAAAAAGGGTTGTATGTATCACATTGAAAACACAGTATTAAAATGTGTGAAATAGGACACTAACTCCGCTCACTGCTCATATATGTATATGGGGCCTAAAGAAAGTATTGGTTGAATTAAACTAATTTTTAACATACAAATGTCAGAAAAGTATTATCCTTAAATTTCAATTATCTCAGACATTGACTGATATTTTCGATCGAAAGTCAACTATAGATACTTTGGTCCACATACCGCTACCTATGGGCTTGAACAGCTTTTGTTAGATTTGAACAATTTTCGGTCATAAGCTGGTAACTAAAGGTATTATTTGTGCAAACTTTGTCATACCAAATTTCTACGTCATTATCGCATTTTGTACTTTATTTATCGCGCCTTCAGTAGTTTAGTTATAAGGGGAGTTCAACCGGGTTTTCATCCGATTGCATCCATTTTCACACCTTCGGTAGAAGTTTTTATTAGTGATAAGCATTATTTGGTTGTTTACCTTTAGTGGCTTAGGAGATATATACATTAAACGTATTTTTCGCTAACACATGCCCCTTGCTACTGCGATCCCCTGTACCAAGTTACAGTTTTATAGCTTAATTTAGTTCCTAGTTATGGCGCTTTATTAGGTTTTCGGTTAAGGGGTTGGGTAATCACCGTTAACTATAAACAAATAATCTATGAACTCGTAAGTTTAATATCATGATGGAAAAATTTCAAATTGATCATTCAAAGTCATGATGCGTATGGAGCCACACCATTTCCATTTCTTTGCTTTTCAATGCACTTACTTGTTTGGAAGTATGCAATGGTTTTTTTTTTTTTTTTTTTTTTTTTTTTTTTTTTTTTTTTTTTTTTTTTTTTTTTTTTGAGTAAATTTGATGCATTTGCCAGATCGATTGATTATTTGTGCAGAATCACGCGAGAATCAACTTCCATACTCGTACTTGCTTTAACAAATCCAGAAAATATCTTCAGGTGAAATACGTATACGATTTCTAGGGCAGTTTTACACCCTATTTTCGACCCTCTGCATTGTGAGTAGTACGTTACGATTTTACAGTGGAAAAATATCGAACAAAGAATTTTGTATTTATTTAACAAAATTTCGTGTGCGGAATCTTTGCAAATATTGGAAAAGACTTAAGGTGATTAAATTTCATTAAAAACACAATCCTATTAGTTATAGATAGACTATATAGACGGTTGAGAGTTTGTTGAAGACATGCTCGTACTGGACGAACTTTTCAACTGAAATCGTCAGGAAAATGGTAGAGCGATAGCAAGAAAGCTCGACATCTCTCGCGAGTGCTTTTAAATGATTGCCCTAGTCGTCCCGATAACGATGAATATTTGTCATATTTTCCAAAAAGAGAACAGTAAGTAGGTCTCTGTGGACATGCTTGATCATACGAACTCTGATCATACATATATGGAGAGCCTTATAACTGCCGATGAGATATGGGTTTATGAGTTTGACATCCAAACAAGTCAAGAATCATCGGAACGGAGGGAAAAAACGAACCGAAATCAAACAAGTAAGGAAGGCCTAAGTTCGGGTGTTACCGAACATTTTATACTCTCGCATGATAAAATGATAATCGAGATTTCAGGCGTGGTTGTGAACCGATTTCACCCATATTTGGTACATATCATCAAGGTGTTAAGAAAATATTATATACCGAATTTCATTGAAATCGCTTGAGTACTTCCTAAGATATGGTTTTTGGTCCATAAGTGGGCGACGCCACGCCCATTTTCAATTTTTAAAGAAGCCTGGATGCAGCTTCCTTCTGACATTTTTTCCGTAAAATTTAATGTTTCTGACGTTTTTTGTTAGTCGGTTAACGCACTTTTAGTGATTTTCAACATAACCTTTGTATGGGAAGTGGGCGTGGTTATTATCCGATTTCTTCCATTTTGGAAGTGTATATGGAAGTGCATAGAACAAACGACTCTATACAGTTTGGTTGACATAGCTATAGTAGTTTTCGAGATATGTACAAACTTAATAGCAGATATCTCTTTAAAATGAAAAACGAAAATCTTCGATATATTATCATTCATAAAACCCATTGTCAATAAATCGGATTTAACCGGTTTGTTACCTCAGATTCAAAGGTGACCTTTCATTGTCTTCCTTATGTCATACAAAAGGATTTCAATTAATTTCGAAGTAAGTAAAATTATAATATTTATTTATTCATCATGTAAGTAATTACAGTTTAAGGACATTTTGCTATAGCTAGCCATTCTGATTTCCTTGCTGTCTTCCTTGCTGTCTTCCTTGCTGTCTTCCTTGCTGTCTTCGTTGACGTCTTCGTTGACGTCTTCGTTGACGTCTTCGTTGACGTCTTCGTCTTCTTCTACGGTTGGCTCGACGTCGCCTTCTTCTTCTTGCACGTCTTCTTCTAGCAGCCTGTCTTCTTCGTCTTCTCCTCCTCGCAGCAGCGTTACCGCCGTTACCGCCGGGATTTGTTGCTGGAGCAGCTGTTGTTATAGTGACGGCACCCGCTGGGGCTGCTGTTGTTGCTGTTGTGGTACCTGCTGGAGCTGCAGTTGTTGTAGTAGCACCTGCTGACGCTGCTGTAGTTGTTGTTGTGGCAGCTGACGAGACTGTTGTAGTTGCCGTTGGTTGAGCGTCACCCGCAAATCTGGTGGTGATGGTTAGAACCAATACACCCACCAGTAGTGATGGTAGCACTTTCATATTGTATTCGACTTTGTTAAAAACTCAGCAAGTTGCTTTGTTGTTATCCAGATTTCGACTACGCTGTTAGCGAGCTTCAGTGAGCTTTAAATAGTAGAGCTGATCTTACTTTCCTAAATGGTTTTAACATTAGTTTTATTTGTTGGAAATATTGTACTTAGAATTATTAAAACAATATTGTTTATTGTAAATTATTAAGATTAGACGTTCTTCCTAACACTTGAAAAATATTTGAAAAACTTCATTCCATTTTATGCAAACATAAGGAGTAAATAGACGAAAAAAAAACATGTTTTCGGAAATAAATTATAATTGTTTAAACCCGCACTTATTTGATCTTTAAAACAGATTCATAGGAAATACAGACTGGGTTGTTACATTATATGTAGCTCAGTACTACGTTCTAATGCGATGTGTTTACACAGATACAAATTGTTTGAGTATATTTCTGTTCAATGTAATAATGCTTTTATACTAAAACATGGTAATACGATGGTAATACGATAATAATATTTTCCTTCACCTAACGATTGTTTGTTGCACCTAAAACCAAATGTGATAAATTCAGATTTACGCATATAAATTAAATGTTCAGGTTGATGAAACGAGTACAATTCTGGGTGATTTAGCATTTAGGAAAGTAAGATCAGCTCTTCTTTGTAGAAGAAGAAGACGTCAACGAAGACAGCAAGGAAATCAGAGTGGCTAAATTTAACAAAATTTGTTTTAACTGTAATTACTTACATGATAAATAAATAAATATTATAATTTCACTTACTTCGAAATTAATTGAAATCCCTTTGCATGACATAAGGAAGACAATGAAAGGACATCATTGAGGTAACAAACCGGTTAAATCCGATTTTTTGACAGTTGATTTTGAGTAAAATAATATATCGATAATCAGGTGCCGAATCGGAACATTCTTTTTTTATTTCCTCGTTTTCAGAAAGCGACACTCACTCAGTTTGTTAGTGATTCCTGATATCATATTTTCGATATAAAGTCCGCATATTCTTTTCCGCGACCTCTCTTTATTTAGTATTGTAGATCTGGGTTAATATTTCATAACAAAGGGAGATTCGGCTTATTACCCGAACATATTTTTCCGCATTCAGTCCTTACAAATTTAGAAATTATTTGTGTCTATAACTTTATTCATGTGGGTGCTGAAAAAATTTGATTTTTTGGTACTAAGTATGTTCTAATATGAACCGTGAAAGGGGAAAGGTCTGTGCTGTAATCCGGGTGACGCAACTGCTAAATCGCCTCTTTCCAAATAGTTTTTGAGTGGTCTGTCAATATGAGGCCAAGCGTGAATGAAGGAAAATTATTGTATCATGTGTAGTCGCAAATAAGGCCAATTGTTAGCAATCGCTCGCTTTAATTTGATGCATCGTTGTTGATCGCGTCCAACATTAACATGGATGTAGCATCCAGTTTTAGAAGCTACGCAGGACGTAGAACTCTAATTGATGGGTTGGTATGATTACTGTGGGCATTTACTGTGTTGTTGTTGTGTGACATAGATTGTTGCATGCTTGTTTACAGCTGAATATGCTGCTTTTGGTCGTCCTCGTCTTCTGTGTAGATATTTCGGCTTAGCATTTGGTCCTTCATATAGCGTCAGTGCTGTTGGATGGTGTGTTCCAATAGGCTCATCTGGATTATCAATTGTTGCAATCACGTAACATGAGGCACCTCTTTTTGCTATGATGCGGTACGGGCCATCTCTTCGTGTCGCAAATTTCGATGTCACTTTCTCACTACCCTTGCTTAAAAAATGCGTTGTAACAAGAACTGTATCACCACTGTTGAATGAAGGCTGTGTAAGTTTTATTTCAGTCTTGCTGTTTTTCTTGTACCTCTCCTGCTAATTTAAGTATATTGGCAAGTTTGGTTTAATGCGGAGTTATTTGTGGTATAAAGTTTTCTGCTTCGATTACTCTTTTTAAATCGTAGTGTGTTTCGAGAGGGCTTCTTAATACTCTGCCGAATGTAAGATAGGCTGGTGAAAAACCAGTGCTATCACATTTTGCCGTATTCATAGCGAATCTTATGGTTGGTAAGCATTCATCCCATGAAGTATGATCTTTATCGACGTATATTGAAAGTTGACTTTTAAGGTCACGGGTTAGCCTCCGGGTGATAAAGTGGTGTAAACGTTTGCTTGATTCCCAGACAGAAAGCAAGTTTTTGCATTACAGCTGAAATGAATTGGCTGCCATTGTCTGCGTGTATACGACGAGGTACGAAAAATCTCAAAACAACTTCGTTTAAAACTTTGGTTGCGCAAATTTCTGCTGAAGCTTCTTTCAGTGCGAATAGCTCAACCCAGCGACTACATAAGTCTTCTACGACTAGTATCCAACGATTTCCGTTCGCAGTACGAGGTAAAGCACCAAATAAGTCAAGCGCGATGCTCTCAATACCAGGTTACTTGAAACTGTTTAAAGTAAACCTGCTGGCTTCAGGTTTGTTGGTTTGTACTTTCTGCATTCAATGCATGATTTTACATATTGAGCAATTTCCGTACGCATTCCAGGCCAAAAATAAGGCCCGTAATGTCCTGCAGTTGGATCAGAATGAAATTTCTTTAAAACTGTTTCTCTTAAAGTTTTGGGTACTACAAGTTGACCGTT
>NW_017537101.1:200470-202824 GCF_001853355.1 Bactrocera latifrons | reverse complement strand
CGGCTGGTGATCAGTCAATACTGTAATTTCTGCTCCCTCAATATAGCCACGAAATTTCTTTACGGCCCAAACTACGGCCAGTGCTTCCCGTTCCGTTGTAGAGTAATTTCTCTCTGCCGGAAGCAAAAGACGGCTGGCATACTCAATTGGGTGTTCTTCTTCGTTCTCCCCCTGTAGTAAAACAGCTCCGAGCGCATAATCGCTTGCGTCAGTTTTCAAAACAAAGGGTTTGGTTTCATCAACTTGTTGCAGCACCGGTGGCGACGAGAGAAATTTTTTAAGCTTATCGAACGCATTCTTTTCGTCTGACGACCATTTCCATTGCACATTTTTCTTCGTCAACTTAGACAAAGGTTTTGACACATCCGCAAAATTAKGAATAAACCGTCGATACCAAGAGCATGTTTGCAGAAAGGAAATAAGTTGTTTCAGACTTCTCGGGTATGGTCGTTTGATAATAGCGTCTGTTTTCTCGTTGTCGACTTTTCGTCCTTTTGTGGTCAAAATGTGCCCAAGATACTTTATCTCCGCTCGGCAGAAAACGCATTTTGCTCTATTCAACTAAATGCCATAGTCTTCCAGTTTTGAGAGTGTTATCTAAATATGCAAGTATCAAAATATGTGGTAATCCGGATCGAAATTTGTCGATCAGTCGCTGGAACGTGGCTGGAGCATTCTTTAGTCCGAAAAGCATTCTATTAAAAACGAAAATTCCGAAAGGGGTTGTAAATGCAGTTTTCAGTTTCAGGTTGCCATTTTGATTTGCCAATATCCGGCTTTCAAATCAATCGTAGACATGAACGGTGTTGCTTTCGCTGCATGAAGCAAGTCATCCATTCGCGGTAGTGGTAATTGTCTTTAATCGCCGATAATCCACTCAAAGTCTCTCTCCGCCATCTTTTTTTGGTATTAGTACAACCGGAAATGACCACAGTGATTCGCTTTCCTCTACTGTGCCCTTTTTCAGCATATCCCCTAATTCAGTCTTTAATTTATTTTTCATTGCCGGCGAGATTCGATAAGGTTGCGACGAAATAGGTGCATGCGCCTCTGTTTTTATGTGATGTTCAATATGCGGTATTGTAAGTACGGCATCTTCAAAAATTTTCTTATGCTCATACAATATAGTCTCCAGAATACTCTTTTCATTTTCCTTTAAAAGCACACCTTCATCAGGACGCAATTTTATTTCAACGGAATTGATTTCGATAATAGATCCTACTCTCGCTTCAGCTTTACTACTCTTTTTCAGTTTTTCCATAGGTGGAAATAAGTCGAATTGTTCTGGTGTTTCGAAATTTGATGGTATACAACCTGTAAATATGTCGTTTATCGCATTTGGCGAGTATTCGTATGACGATTRTACATTACTATCTGCAGTGATAGCGTCACTATTATTGGTATTTTCGAACCAGGACATAAATTCATCTATTGCCTTATAATCGCTGTTGTGTGTATATGCGCTCGTTGTTGCTATAGATACGCAATTTTGTATTTGAATTTCTTGCATCTTAAACTCGAAAACAGTATTAGGGTCATCCTTAAAATGYCATGTGCGCTGTGCAAGATCCATAACTATGCCTGCTTGTTCGAGAAAGTCAATACCTAACAACGTCCGATTGCTTTTAGCGTTCGCTGAGCAAATAAAGCGTACACGTTTGAAACGTTTGCCAATTAAAATGTCGACGATCGTCGAGTAAGCCATCTCCTGACGAGCTATTCCGTTCGCTAATTTAATTTCCACAAAAACTTTTTGAAATTCAAAATCTTTTTCTTTGAGTTTTTTATACAGTTGTGTACTTGCAACACTGGTTCTTGCAGCAGGATCTAAATATGCTCACCTTTCAAACCGTTTATATTAATGTCGACGGTTGGCACATTCCTACCTATTACAGTGGTTACAATTGTGTTGAAGTCGAGCTGTTCGGGACTAGGTAGTGGGTTTTTCTTGTTGCGATTTGGGCAGTTTGACCTGTAGTAACCTGGTGTACCGCAACCATAACAGCTAAAGACGGTTTCTTTCATTTTCTGGGTGGTTCTTTTCTCTGCTTCAATTTTTTTAAAACAATTTTCTGCGGAATGATTCTTCTTCCTGCAGTAAGAACAACGAGTAGGCATTTTGTCTGTTGCTTCGCTAAGTTTCCTGGTGTCTATTTTTTTGTTTTCAACCAATAATAATTCTGCCTCCCGTGCTCTGTCTAGCAACTCGTTAAAAGTTCTTACGCTTTCACGAGGCACCTTTTCTCGTATTTTTAACAGCAATTGCGAAAACATGATATCGATCATAGTTTTTTCGCTAAGTTTTTCGGAAAGTTGAGCAAATAACTGTCGCTTCTTGCATATAAACGAATCAG
>NW_017537101.1:192693-199450 GCF_001853355.1 Bactrocera latifrons | reverse complement strand
TGAGCAAAGTTAATATAAAAGGATCACAGTTATAAGTATTCAAACATTGAGTAAAACTGTGGTGAATTTAAAATGATCAAAAATGTAAACTTAACATAATGTAGCTTCTAACATTGTCGAGCTTTTAATAATTAACATAACTAACGAATAACATTGTAAGGTATTAATAGTTATAGCATCCGTGCATCCGGTTACAGTCGTTACAACTTTTTTTTTTGCATTATCTGTTCCCTTATACCCTTAGAATTAATGTGGAAACCCACTTTAAGATTGGAAGGTTTCGGAAAAGCAGGCATAGCCGATTAGGGGTATGTCAATTATTCACATTTTATGTTCATCTTTGTATGCTTTGTCAGTATCTCAAACTTTAAACGCGTTTTTCTCAAAACACACTTTTTTAAACTGGCGGACATGATTCCGGTCGAACTACTCAAGCGATTTGGTTTTTTTTTTTGAAATGTTCACAAAACACCTGGCTTTCCTGGCGTTCCTACTAGAATCGTAACTTTTTATAATTTATTGACAATGTTATGATAAAATTTATGTAAAAAAAACATGAGGGAAAATTACATTAAAAAAAATTATTTTTATTTATCAGAATTTTTTCATGATGCTCGCAGGGACGATAACCATTCACGAAAAGAATAAATTGGGTTTTTCCGACAGATGTCATCGAAAAATTCCGAAACAATTTTTGTTTATACACTCCACGATGTACCTTATGATATGTGAAAAGTTCTATTGTAGAACAGGCCAGCTTACCCTACTGACCCCATAAATCCATTCAAAAGCCAAAAATCAGTTGTTTTAATATATCGTAAAAAAGATTAAAATAATTTCTCCACATACTAAACGACCTCTATATAGTAATTCTTAATTATAATAAATGTTCGTTCTTTAGTTTAAATGCCTATTATTAATTAATTATTTTGTCCAATCGTGCCATACTAGAAAACGTTATAAAAAACGCTAATTTTGAGGCGACCTCACACTGGAATACGTTGGGTATACCTTTTCCTGCTTCACGCATCGACAATTTTACGTCGCGTAATCTCCATCGGAAAGCCGTCATCTTTGTTTATTTAAGCACCAGAAATTAAAACTATAAATATTATTTATCAAGGAGCTTTAAACTCATTAAGAGACTGCATCATAACTGTGTGTGTCTGTCAGTATCAAATTGAATAAATAGCCAATATTTCAGTAAAAACTATGTTTTGTAAATAAGCAATTATATTCATACCAAGTTTTTTTATTAACAACAGTATCAGTTTGTTTGTTTTAAGTTTATTTTAGTTAGGAGTATTTGTTTATAGTAGGTGGTGGAGTGGTTATGGGAAGATGTTAGTAGATTAGTGTGACTTGTGTGTATGTACTATTTTATATCTTAGAATGCTAAACTTAATATCCTGAAATTGACAAAACGTTTAGTTCAGCTGCTAGTATGAAATCACAAATTTTCTGTATAGACATGTCGTCTGTAAGTCGTAGCATGTCAGATGGTTTTGTTCTGCAAATATTGTAGTTCTAAGTGTATCCAGATCCTGACAGCTATCGAGAAGATGTGTTGTAGATAGGTCATTTGCACCACAAAAAGGACAGTTAGGCTTCACTGATCCTTTTAATAGGTGTGCATGAGTGGCTAACGTGTGACCAATCAGTAGACGTGTGAATCTTCTTATGCTTTGACACGACATATTTGACGAGGCCGATGGTATAATTCCTGAAGAGTTGTGCGATTTATAGTGGTGTTGATAGCTGTTCCATTCAATTCAGTTTCTACACGAAAGCTATGCACAAGCTTGCGTGAATCTTTGTCCACAAAGTAGTTGCTTAGATGTAAGCGTTCCAAACTGGCCTTTTTCGCTCTGCTGTCGGCTAATTCATTTCCGCGGATTCCTGCATGGTCTGGCATCCACATGATTTTTATATTCTTTCTATTTGAAAATATGGCTTTACGGATATTTGTAACTAAAGTCGTATCATTTGCATAATTCACAAGGGCGTAAAAAATAGATTTACTATGACTGCATATGACAGATTTGATTTGTGACTGCAGACGTTGTACTGGTATCGGATTTGGACCCACCTGTATAAATAAATTCCCAGTCGTTTTTGACTAGCGCTGTAATTTTGTTAAAATGTTGCTGGTATTCATCCGGTGAGGTGAGTCCTTTGGGATACTGCAGTAATTTGGTGATGAAAACTGGTTCGAGATTCACACATGGTGGACAAACAGGAATTGGTGTTCATGAGGCTCTTGACAATATTTAAATGACAGAAATTGAATTATGTTAAGCCTTAGTAATAAACTTGCTCTAATAGCTTTACAATGTTCTTTATACGTTAGCTTATGATCAAAAGTTGAGCCTAAAATTTTTAGTACATTAGTGTGCGGGATATGGACATTAGAGTGAGATAATGACGGGAAAAAACAACAGCGTTTCCTGCAGATGTGGAAAGTAGAACATTTACTTGCTGATATATTGGCACCTGATGTTTCTGCCCATTTATTTATATTATGTAGGATGTTTAAGAAGATGTAATTAACGTCATTGAGATCATTTAAATTAGTAAAAACTAAAACGTCATCGGCATAAGTGAAATGTTCTATTTTCGAGTTAGAGGAAATGATGGTGTTGATTTAATTGAAAGTGGCGATCCTTGCGGAATGCCATTATGAAGACTGTATATTTGGGACTTATAATTATGAATACTGGCTGCCAATTTCCGATTGGTTAAAAAGGATTTTACAAGTTTATAAACTTTGTTTCCAATTTTCCATTGCTTTAATTGTCCTAGAACGATATGCGCTCCGATTCTATCGAACGCCTTCTCCAAGCTTAAATTGAGAACTGACACACGGTTACTGTTGGCTAATGATCTGGAAGCAAAATGCTCGAAATATAAGAGTGGTTCAGTGACACCGATACCTTTTTGGAAACCACCAACTAAGGAGATTGTTCGTCTTGACGTACCACATTATTCTCGCTGCGAGAATTTTTTCCAGGACTTTGGGCATGCATGGTAGAAGGGATATTGGTCTGAAACTTGATATGAGCGTGGAGGATTTATTTGGCTTTGGAATAGGGATGGTTAAAGCGGTTTTCCATTCTTGGGGATAGATTCCGGAGTCGAGGATATTATTGTAAAGGTTAATGAGTCTGATTTTGAGGATAGAGGGTAAATTTTTTAGGATGGGATAGGAAGTTTTGTCCACATCAGGTGTTTTTCCTGTCATTCTTGAAATTGTGGATTCAAATTCAGATAAAGTTAACGGGACTTTTCTATAAGGACTGCTGAGGATGAAGGGGGTGGGTTGGAAAAATCTTATTGGATGATTTGATTTTTGAGAACTTGAAGGCGGGAGGGAAGTTCGAGTCATGTTAGTAAGAGGACCATGTTTCGCTGAATTGTTTAGAAATATCATGTGGTTCATGGAGTGGTCCTTGATCGCTATATACTATATAAATGAGATATGAGTGCGGGAAGTGGAACCTGTGAGCATTCTTATGTCTGGCCATATTTGTTTTGGATTGGAGGAGGGTTTTATATTGGAGGAGAGTTTTTCAAGGGAGTGTTTTTTGGCTGATTTTAGTTCTTTTCTGAACGTAGCATTTGAATTTATATAGTTAATAAGATTTGTATCACTCATGAGTTGGTTGTGTTTATGCCAAAGTGTTTGTTTCTTTTTTGGTAGGATGGTAAGTAAGTTCGACCAGTAAGGCAATTTGGCAGTAAATTTCTTTGAGTTTGTTTGCGGTATTGTCGCATGGGAAGATAGCCGAATTATTTGTTTAGTTTAAGATGCTTCGCCGTTGATATTAATTGAAAACGGTTTGTTATTTGATGCAGATATGGCAGCATATTGAAATCTCTGCCAATCTGCCTTTTCTATCAGGAATTTTGGTTGAGGTTTGACTTGATACTAAGTAGGAAGGGACATGGTTGTTAGGAGTGGGAAATAATCACTATTGTGGAGTTCATTCAGTGTGCAGGAGGAGAGTTTGGGGGCAATAGATGCTGAGGCAAGGTTAATATCAATATGGGAAAAGATTTTATGAGTTGAGAAATGCGTGGGTAAACCATCATTTAGAACAATAATGTTTTGGGAAAGGATGACCTCTTCAATAATTTTCCCTCTTTTATTAACACATTTGGAGCCCCACAATGGCCTCCACGCATTAAAATCTCTTAGAATTATGATGGGAGTGCAGAATGTATTACACAAATCAATTATATCTTTATTGTTAAATTTTTGGTTGGGTGGGATGCAGCCATTACTTAATATGATTTTTTGTTCAACATCGATTTCAATTGCTGAACGCGAAATATTTGATGTAACAGGGACTAGTTTATGATTAATGGATTTTTTTTTTATAAAAACGAGATTCCCTGTTTGCAGGAGCCAATAGAGGGTTTATTATGCAAATAACTATATTTGTTGGGTGAGTATGCTGTTTTGTTGAATGGAATATGCGCTTCTTGTAAAGCAATAATTTCGGGATTAAATTAATTTATTAGAATATTCAAATCTACGTAATTGTTCAAAAGTCCGTTTATATTCCATTGTAGTATTGGTATCATTGTGGGGTTTTATCAGAGGGGTACGATGGGATGGAAGAAAGAGGGATACCAGTGGAAAGATGAGAAATTAAGGAAGAAATTAAAGTATTTGTGTTTGGTGAGTCAATAAAATTTTCGGTGTTATAATTATTTTCGTGTATTTTATTGTTTGCTGAGTTATTGTAATTGTTGTTTGCATTGTTGTTGTTGTCAAAAGAGTTATTAATGTCCGTTGTTGGAGTAGGAGCTGGTAGGGTTTGCATTGTATTTGTTGTATTTTGTTTTGGTTCGTCTGTCACATGGATATCTGTGTTGTTGTTGTTAACTAATGCTTGGTTTGCTTGTGAATTATTTGTGTTTGTGTTGATATTGTTACGTTGAGGGTCTATATTTTATAATATGAGAGAAGGGGATCGAAGACTCATTGAGAGCTGGGGGCACCTGTGCTTTGTATGTTGTTAACGCTTCACGCATTGTACATTTTTTGTCTATTTTAATGGCAATTATTATTTTCATTTGTGCAAATTTCGGGCATATCTTATTGAAAGCAGCGTGGCTACCACCAACAATTTGTACAAAGACTGCGAGAGCACGGAGTGAGAGAGTGGGGTGGGAGTGCACATGAGTCGCATGCAGCCGGTTTATTACAGCGTTTCGCCTGTGCCCAAGCATTTGGCTATTTCTATATTTTTACAAAAAGAGAGAAAAAAGGAAATCACTATCACGGCTGCTATCACTATAATACGCTCGACAACCGTACGCGATGAGTATCAGTCGGTGACTGTACAAAATTATTATTTGTCGAATGAGGCAGTACAAAATCTGCCAGCTGAGGTAATAACCTAACTCACTATCACCAAGCTTTGCTAACATCCCAGCATTTTGGAAGTATATGAAATGTTAAGGTACACCCCTGCCCCGCACTTATTATATACATCTGCTGTCGCCACATATTACACATATTAATAGCTTTGTGGACCTAACGCTGTGCAACACCTAAAATGACCAAGATTACGAGATATGTTGATTTTCGTAGGTCTATCTACAACATCTGTGACTTTGAAAATTAGCTTACATATGCTGCTGATCCTAATAAAGTACAAAAATTCTTGCACTGAATAATATGCTCGTATATTTAAAAAGATGAAAATATTTGAACAAAAGTGTATTTAAGTAGTGAATTCAAGTTGAGAAATGCCGCAATCCAAGATCGAATAAATTTCAAAACACCTTAAAATTTTACCAGCTAAAAGGTAGTTTCCAGCACTCAAGAAATGTTAAAGGTTCATACAAAAAAACGCTCATGAAATGGTCAAGAAAATTTACCGCAGGTGCTAGTATGCAGCTCTAAAAAATATAGTACTAATTTTTAATAAATTTTTCCAATAAAATGTGAATATGGCAAACCTAGTTTTGCGAAGAAACATGAAATCCTGAATTGTTTCTTGAAGGAAATTCAAAGTAATCGTTAAATTCATCCTAAATTAGTTAAAATCGTTATTATTTAATATAGTTCATTTTGAAATGTCGTATGAAACTTTTCAATTATCAATCATGAACTACAATACATTCCTTAAATCGCAAGGGAAATGTTTATATACTTACACACATACATCAGTATAATTTCTTTGCTTATTTTCTCTTGCTCTTCTAATGTCAAAAAATAAGGAATTTTTTTCTTAAGCATTTACTTGAGTGCTGGAACCTAACCTTAATACTGTAAATACAAGTAAAATCGGTCTTGTAACTGACCTCGAAACTAGAAATCACCCCAGGCCTATAGAACTATTAAATTTATTTTGGCACAAATAAAATAGTACCCACAAAACTAATATATGTAGTGGTTTTCAACTTTGCTGTTGAATTTATACCTATCGACCTATCTCAATAAAAGTGATTTCGTTAAACTCGTGCAAAAGAGATTTCAATTAATTTCGAAGAAAGTAAAATTATAATATGTGACCTGGTCTACGAAAAGGGAGCTAACGTGCGAAAACTAGTTTATGACTTTTTGGATTCTATCACGTGAAAAAGCATCTCATCTTCCATCCGAATCAACTAAGATTTTTTGACACCTAAGCCCCCTTTCCGTAGACCAGGTCACATATGCATTTATTTATTCATCATGTAAGTAATTACAGTTTAAGGACATTTTGCTATAGCTAGCCATTCTGATTTCCTTGCTGTCTTC
>NW_017537101.1:181159-192608 GCF_001853355.1 Bactrocera latifrons | reverse complement strand
GTCTTCTTCTAGCAGCCTGTCTTCTTCGTCTTCTCCTCCTCGCAGCAGCGTTACCGCCGTTACCGCCGGGATTTGTTGCTGGAGCAGCTGTTGTTRTAGTGRCGGCACCCGCTGGGGCTGCTGTTGTTGCTGTTGTGGTACCTGCTGGAGCTGCAGTTGTTGTAGTAGCACCTGCTGGCGCTGCTGTAGTTGTTGTTGTGGCAGCTGACGAGACTGTTGTAGTTGCCGTTGGTTGAGCGTCACCCGCAAATCTGGTGGTGAGGGTTAGAACCAATACACCCACCAGTAGTGATGGTAGCACTTTCATATTGTATTCGATTTTGGTAAAAACTCAGCAAGTTGCTTTGTTGTTATCCAGATTTCGACTGTGCTGCTATTAAGATTCAGTGTGCCTTAAATAGTCAAGCTGATCTTACTTTCCTAAATGCTTTTAATATTTGTTTTGATTGATGGAAATATTGTACTTAGAATTATTAAAACAATATTGTTTATTGTAAATTAATAAGATTAAATGTTCCTGATAACACATGAAACATATTTGAAAAACATTATTCCATTTTATGCAAACATAAGAAGTAAATAGACGAAATAAAAACATGTTTTTGGTAATATGTTACGCATATGAAAAAATTACCAATTCTTTAAACGCGCACTTACTTGATGTTCAAAACACATGATTCATAGGAAATACAGACTGGGTTGTTACACAATATGTACCTAACTACTACGTTCTAATGCGATGTATTTATACAATTGTGAATTGTTTGAGAATTTTGATCAATGTAATACAGTGAAGTTCCTAATAACCGTCACCGTTCATAGGGGCGTGACAAAACGAGTGTTTAAAATGTATTCTTAGATTTAGAGATGCAATTTATAACTATATTTCCACATTATAATAAATGCGTGGCAATGTCAACCAGGAATGTATGAATGACAATTATCTCACTGACTTCATTCAAGCCACTGATGTATGCAGACGACACTAGCGCATTTCAGTTTGTTTGCTATGGTCATTTAACACATTGTTCTTAAAGAAACTGTCTCAAACACCAAAAATTAATAGAATTAAAACAACCAGGAATTATAAATTGTACACAACTTTCTTGAAGCATTTTTGAAATCTAGGCCACTTAACAAATAGTTTCCTTGACTTTTCATTGGAACGTATGGAACATACTCATGTCTCTTTATAGGAATTTCACTGTATATGCAATTTTACATCAGACCATGAATTGTTAAGCCGCAGATATGGAATATGTGGAACCCAGACATTATACTGAAAATATCGGTCCATCTGCTAAATACTATATATTATTGAAAATCACAGAAAATGTTTTACTGGCAATAATGTGCTTTTTTTGTCGAAGCTGAGCAAAAGCGGGTCAATATTTCCTCAATGATCATATGGTTTATATACATATTTTCGATCTTCCTGTTAACTTTATACGGCATATATTGTTCATTATGTGTACCAGCAGCGAGTCCTTTTGAAAAAAATTCATAAAATCGAATAAACACTCATCGTAGCTCCCATATACCTAGTGTAAGAATACGAAAATGCCGGTTGGGTTTTTAACCATTTATCAATATGTAAGATATTATAGGAGTTAACAAAATTCACATTTTCTATACATATAATGTCTTTTTTATAACACTTATTATTATATCCACTTTTATGCATGAAAGTATATAAGTATGTTTTTAACTTTTTCAAGTCCGTCTGTAACTTGAATAAATATAGTATGTATATGTTCCGTGGCTCCCAAGAGAGGACGGTATTACCGATGGGCGTAAACGGACCACTGCCAGCGAACACTTCTTAAGTGTCATAACTAGTAATAAGATACCGAACCGTAATATGATGCAGGGAAACATCTGTTGACTGAATGCTTTTTAAGTAGGCATAGTCTCGTACTCAATATGGTTTAATGTACATATTTTCAAAACCGTTGACGCCAAATCAACCAAAACTGGCTGGAAAGGAAGTATCAGAAGCTGTAACAATGGGTAAAATCAGATAATAACCACGACTACTTCTCAAATAATGATTATGTTGGAAACTACTGAAGGTGCGATGACTCACTGAATAAATACGCCTCAAACTTTAAACTTCACAACCCATATGTTAGGTGAAATTCTATACCTGAAGAACTAATCGATACATTTGAACTTTAATTATAAACTTATAATCTGATTATTTCACTTCCAATATACAAATCTATTAGCAATTATAATATCGGGATATACCTTTGTCAAGTGGTGTCCCTCAGGTATTTAAGAACAGACAATAAATAACTGGGCCACAGTGCATTTGGGTGATTTTATAAAGGAATAAAAAGACTAAAAAACGCATATCTAAAGCATTTAAAACTAAAAAGTTCAAAACAATTCTTAATATAAACTAATAGTAATATCAACTGAAAAATACTTGTAAATAAGAAAAGCATACATACATATGATGCTTTGAGTCATATTTTTTCGTATATCGAGCATATGTTGGCAATCTAATTTTGCCATTTTTGTGAAAATCAAAAATCATTATTCTTTTTCGAGAGTACAACTCAAATTTCTACCTATTTTTGAAATATTCCAAATTTATATAATAGCCAGAGTTAAAACAATGTAATGGAAAAGTGATTTGAATAATTTATTTTAAAAATATCCTTTTCATCCTAGCCATTTAAGCATATATTCTTCTGAGGCTATCTCGATTGATATGATTACATTGAAATAAAAAATATTTGCATGTACTCGCTGTAAATATTGCCTTTTAAAGACCAAGCAAGTGCTGGTTTAAACAAGTGGTATTATGTTAGTTTATGGAATGTACATATGTAAGAATAAAAACATATTTTTATTTGGTCTATTTGCTTCCTTTGTTTAGAATGGAATGATATTTGTCAAGTCTTAAGAGGAAACTCTAATAATAATAATTCACAATAAACTGTAATAATAATAAAACAATAATACTAACTATAATATTACCAAGAATTAGCAAATATTAAACTAAGAAATGTAAGATCAGCTTGACTATTTAAGGCACACTGAATCTTAATAGCAGCACAGTCGAAATCTGGCTAACAACAAAGCAACCTGCTGCGTTTTTACCAAAATCGAATACAATATGAAAGTGCTACCATCACTACTGGTGGGTGTATTGGTTCTAACCCTCACCACCAGATTTGCGGGTGACGCTCAACCAACGGCAACTACAACAGTCTCGTCAGCTGCCACAACAACAACTACAGCAGCGCCAGCAGGTGCTACTACAACAACTGCAGCTCCAGCAGGTACCACAACAGCAACAACAGCAGCCCCAGCGGGTGCCGYCACTAYAACAACAGCTGCCCCAGCAACAAATCCCGGCGGTAACGGCGGTAACGCTGCTGCGAGGAGGAGAAGACGAAGAAGACAGGCTGCTAGAAGAAGACGTGCAAGAAGAAGAAGGCGACGTCGAGCCAACCGTAGAAGAAGACAACTAAGAAGACGAAGACGTCAACGAAGGCGTCAACGAAGACGTCAACGAAGACAGCAAGGAAATCAGAATGGCTAGCTATAGCAAAATGTCCTTAAACTGTAATTACTTACATGATGAATAAATAAATATTATAATTTTACTTACTTCGAAATTAATTGAAATCCCTTTTGTATAGCATAAGGAGGATCATAAATAGATACATTTATTGTTAGCTATGTTCAAATAGAGTTTAAAGTTACTAAATTTTTATACTTCCCACCGCAATTCAAAGTTTTTTCCGAGACGTCCCAAAGAATTTGCCGCAATCACGGCATTTTTTAACATTTGTCAATAAAATTTAAATGAAAAATAATAAACAAGTAAGGAGGACTAAGCTCGAGCGCAGCCGAACATTTTATAAACTTCCAATTTGCACGAATTAAAACCAGGGAAATATTTTAATCTGCAGAACGTCAACCAGAGGATCGGAATCCCACCGATGAGTTATACTATATATAATTCATACTGACCGAGATATTAGGAATTAGATTTGTTAGAAAAATGAAATGCAATATACTACGTAGTATATCGGTAGCGTCGACCAGATTTTATCTATAAAATATATTGGGTAATCGAAAAAGGATTTTCGTATGTTGTCAATAGATGTCGTTGCAGTCGCATGTCTCCAGAGCTACCAATCACATTGTTTCATACCGACCGTCACATTAGCAGCCATGATACGCTAAAGAACTTTACATTCATCAGCAAACGGTTTTGAAACATTTAAAACGGCGGGCTACAAAAAAATGCTCGATGTTTAGGTATCACATGAATTGTCTGTGAAAAATTTAATGAGCCGAATTAACATATGCAATTCTTTGCTGATATGAAATCGAACCCTTTCTGAAGCGAATGGTAACAGCAGACAAAAAATACTACAATAACGTGCGAAAAAGATCACGGTTCAAGCGTAATGAAGCTCAACAAATGATCGCAAAGCCATGATTGACGCCCCGAAAGGTTATGTTGAGTGTTTGCTGGGATTGGAAGGAATCATCCACTATCATCTATCTATCTATTCTACATTTTGTTGTCAAGAAGTGATGAACGGAAAGGGCTTCGTCCTCTATCAGAACAACGCTTGACCACACACAGCTTTGATGATTCGGCAAAAGCTAGGAGATCTGGGCTTTAAAGTTTTGATGCGTCCACCATATATCTCTGACCTTACACTATCAGTCTGCCATTTGTTTAGGTCAAAATAAGAATGTGAAAATTACTTGTCGCAGTTTTTCGCCAAGAAATTGGAAAATTTTTACACTGATGGTGCAATGTCTCTAGCGGAAAAATGACAGAAGTGGTTGACCAAAATGGTACATATTTGATTCCTTAAGGTTCATTATAGTATAGAAATACGAAAAAACTTTTTCAAGTACCCAATATTATTACTAAAAAATATTTTGATTAGTTTTCTGTAATACAAACAACCGTTGATGAACAGAACTTAAACTTACCTTAACTTGAACCTTTATTTCCGTTACTATTTTAGAATATACGTATGTATATGATCATGTGTACTTACCGAGAGTTTTATTTTGCTTTTTTCCAGCTACCACAATCTGAACTAGATGGCCTAGATCCGAATTTCAAACGTTTTCGTATTGAAAACGGTGATTCGCTAGCGGAAAAGGATGAGGTGCGTAAAATAATAAACATTTTAAACAAAATCTCTGACTCAAAAAAATCTTCGATATACATATATTGGTTTCTATACAAAATGCGGTGTGGCGTTAAAATTATTGAAAGCATACATATATCGCCTGAAACTCCAATCGTTATTGGTGTACGAGTATATCTTACAGAATTATATCCTATAGCGCGAAATAGCCGCTAAAATATTCTGAGAATATTTCGGTTTGTAAGTTAATGGTATGCACCTGAAATAGATAAAACAGATAAATTTATCCATATAACTCATTTGGACTTTTTCCCCAAACGATTGTAAAACTATTTTGTAGTCAATGCGAGGTTTCGCCCCTGCGTAATATTATGGCTTGAAATATTCCAGAAACCATGCCAACATAAGCCCGCGACAGTACCTGATCCCTATCACAAAACTTCATCTGTTTCTGTTAGTATGCTATGAAAACTTCCACAGACTGCCAAAAGAATATATAAGTACTATTTAAAGTAGCGATTCCTTAACGTAAAATTATTAATTATTATTATTTTCTGCGAATATAAATCAGGTATCTATGTAAATTGTTTTACTTTTGCAGGTTTTCGGATCACCCAGTACACCTATCTTAGAAAATCCTGAGCATCAAACTCGGTGGTATTTCAAATACTTTTTGGGAAAACGTAAGTGAAATTAATAATATGAATGAGCGAGATGGATATACTTATATATATAAATGATAGAGACAAAGAGACATGTTATAATCCGGGTGACTGTCTCTTCGTGCAAGCTGTAACCTGAGTAAAAATTGAAAAAACTCGCATATCCTTAGTACACAACTAAGCACTGAATTAAGATATAAAATGTTATTATAACAAGTAAGGAAAGGCTAAGTTCGGGTGTCACCGAACATTTTGTACTCTCGCATGATAAAGTGATAATCGAGATTTCAGGAGTACTTCCTGAGAAATGGTTTTTGGTCCATAAGTAGGCGACGCCACGCCCATTTTCAATTTTTAAAAAAGCCTGGATGCAGCTTCTTTCTGACATTTCTTCCGTAAAATTTAGTGTTTCTGACGTTTTTTGTTAGTTAACGCACTTTTAGTGATTTTCAACATAACCTTTGTATGGGAGGTGGGCGTGGTTATTATCCGATTTCTTCCATTTTTGAACTGTATATGGAAATGCCTAAAAGAAGCGACTCTATACAGTTTGGTTGACATAGCTATAGTTGTTTTCGAGATATGTATAAAAAAGTTAGTAGGGGGCGGGGCCACGCCCACTTTTCCAAAAAGATTACGTCCGAATATGCCCCTCACTAATGCGATTCTTTTCGCCAAATTTCATTTTAATATCTTTATTTATGTCTTAGTTATAACACTTTATAGGTTTTCGGCTTCCGCCATTTTGTGGGCGTGGCAGTGGGCCGATTTTGCCCATCTTCGAACTTAACCTTCTTATGGAGCCAAGAAATACATGTACCAAGTTTCATCATGATATCTCAATTTTTCTCAAGTTACAGCCGGACGAACGGACACACAGACATCCGGATTTCAACTCTACTCGTCACCCTGATCACTTCGGTATATATAACCCTATATCTGACTCTTTTAGTTTTAGGACTTACAAACAACCGTTATGTGAATAAAACTGTAATACTCTCTTTAGCAACTTTGTTGCGAGAGTATAAAAAGGTGGGTATACATATCTCCTAAACTACTAAAGTTACAACAACCAAATCTGCTGAGCGCAAATAGAATAAGAACATCTACTATGAAAATGATAAGATAATCCGGCTCACTCCCCATATAACGGTACTGTTGAAAACTACTAAAAGCGCAGTAAGTCAATATATAACGCCACTAAAGCTATCTCAAACTAAATCGGGGGTAAATTTTTACATCTCTGTCGTATTGAGTTATTAATTTATCGCACTTTTAGAAGTTTTAAGCAGTCCCGATATTCTATTGGGAGTGAGCGGGGTTATGATCCCATTTCACCTTTTTTCACACTGTTGGTAAGAGTTCTTATAAGTATTATCCTACGCGAATTTGGCTGATTTTGGTGTTTAGTGGTTTAGGAAATATTTTCACCCAGTGGCATTTTCCACTGCGATCCCCCGTGTCAAATGACAGTTCTTAATTTAGTGCTTAGTTATTACACTTTATGGATTTTCATTTGATGACGTTTTGTTGAAGTGACGGTGGTCCTATTGCGCCTACATACAAACTCGTTCTCACTTTTCTGACAATAATACGTCTGAAAGTTTGATTACAATGATTACAAGTGACAGCTTACACGAACAGGCATACGTCGAATGGGCAGACACACCCGAATTTCAACTCATCTGCATTATATGTATATATATTTATATAACCCTATATCCTCTCGGCTAGTTTTAAGTGATACAAAACAACCGTTAGGTGATCAAAACTACTATACTCTGTAAAAACATGATGCAAGAGTGTAAAAACACAGCAATTATATAACATAAAAAACTCAATTAGCAAATTGAATGTACATTTCCTTTGTGTTGAAAAATTTGTATATATTTTGAACACATTCCCCCATTTTGGTTCGAATTAGTGATGGTCTTTAGTTCACAAATTAAAACTTTTTGGTCCATAATTCAAAAGAGAAACTTCAATCGTGACTGGTTCACTCAGTTTATCTTTGCCTGATTCGAGATGAGGAGTTTACTTAAGTTGAAGATTATTAATGCAATTTGTGATAGTACAAGTACAAAATGCCTGAAACTATATTACACCTAAATTGTAGCATAAGTAAAAAATGCACATTGAGACGCAAAGGTGTACGCGATATTTCAAAAACAAAGTGTTTCAATTTGTTTTGTTTAAAAATTCAAACACACACAAATAAAGTTAAAATTGAGACACCACAGAAACTGTTCCCATATAAGAAAATATCCTTCAAATGGTTATTATTGTCGAGAGCTGTAAAAATTTAGGTAAAAGCCAGTAAAGTTATTTTAGATGTGAACATGAAAAACCAAGAAGTCAAATTATAACAAAATCTTCGCCCTACATTCTCTGACCACATAGCTTCTATCGACTTAAAATTATAAGGACATATTCTTGAAATTTTAAGCAATAAGATAAAATTCGATTTTTCGAACTATAATTTATTTTTAAACAATAATTACGTTTTACCATACTTGGTGTTCCCAATTTCTTTAAAGATGTGCATGAGTAAATGCCTTATTCATATAACAACATGGATAATTGATACTATTAGCTGCATGCTTTAGGCGCACATTTTAGAAACGTCGGAGACCCTATAATGGGCAAGTCGATTTATCCTTGTCGGACTGGCCGTAAAACGCGTACTAGTCGATTTGAAATTTTTTACACGTTCTTTTTCTCAGTGGTCGGAACGGGCGATATTGAACCACCATAGCATGTAGTTGTCATGCTACTTGAACTAGCGAAATAAAGATTTTTCATTTATTGAGATCTCTTCCCGAAATTCGGCATGGGCTATTTTCCAAGCCAGTGTGATGCATTCCCCGCAAAATTTGTTCAGATCGAGTCACAGCCATATAATTTGACCGATCAGAGTTCTTGTGAGGCATCTTTTGTATTTGTGAAGGGTAATATTATAGCTATGTATTTTCTTGATTTTTTTGTTTGTTTGTTGCAGTGCCTATCAAAAGTATGCACTACCATTCAGTTTCAGTGCCTCTGAAAAACGTCACAAATGTGCAAACAAACATACGTACATATAGACATACAGGTGAAGCTAATAAAAGATTTATAAAGAAGGCTTTCTATTTGAAATCTTTTTACGGCTTCATTTAATATAATCGAAATAAAATGCTGTAATATCTAACAATCGTTTGTTCCCAAATAATCCGTCTTTATTAATTTATTTGTAACGCACTCTTAGAATTTGTGCAAATATTTAAATTCTTATTTTATCTAAGTGCCGCAGGAAATACTGATGTCAGTTCCGTTTCTAAACAATTATTTGGAAAGCTATATTGTCTGCTAATATTATTTCGAAACTGGCATTTATTAAACTCTCATTAAACTCTACAAAATTGTTAGACAATTAATTATTGTTCCGAGAGTTGTGCGTTTAATTCAAGCAGTTTGTTATGTTCGTTATATTTCTTTACCGAAACGTAAATCAGAATTTGTTATATTTGTTAAATATTTTGTATTACAGGAAAAGTAGTACAGCTGTTACCATTTGAAGTTTTTTTATAAACATAAATAATAAAATAACAAGGAATTGCATAGCTTCAGCATTCAGCCTTTTAGTTTTCACTTTTCGTTTGTTGCTATTTTTTCGTTTTGCTATTTTCTACTATTTCTATCGCTTTTTGTACTCTGTTTATCTGCATATATTTGTACGTTTGTGGACAGTAATTGTCCCAAAAGAATAAAAACGAGCAAATATTCAACCAATCACTTACCTACATCAGCGTAGTCTGCCAAAGTATCGGATTAAATCTAGAAAGTTCTCAATAAAATAAAGCTTTTTACAACAAGAAGGGATAAACTAACTGAAAAGATCAAAGGCCAGGAAGTTCCTTCATGTGATGGAAAAACCGTATATTAAACAAGTAAGGAAAGGCTAAGTTCGGATGCAACCGAACATTTTACACTCTTGCACCTTACAAAAATAAAAGCCAGGGAACTATTTTATGGTGTGAAGCTATATAGAGTAAAGACACATATTCATATAGAATAAATACGGTACAAAGTCATCCGAAAATTCGAAAATCTTTATATTAAGTACATAAAGGCTAATGGAGCTTTGGTCCGTTTCAACCAATTTTTCACATATAGACATATTACTATCAGAGAAGGATTATCCCTTTAATTTCCATTATATGTCCTATATCTTCGATCAAAAGTCAACTATAGATACCGGCGTTCAAATATTCGGTACCTAAGGGCTTGAACAGTTTTGGTTCGATTTGAATAATTACTTTTTGCAAATTTTTAGTTCACAGATGCCCTTCGCTATTGTGATCCCCAGGGCAGTTACAGTTCTATATCTTAACTTAGTGTTTAGATATGGCATATTTTAGGTTTTCGTTTAGTGGCGCTTACGCCCATCTACGCACTCTTCCTCTCTGTTTTACGATATCTTTGCGATATCTCAATTTGTACTGAAGTCATCGCTTGTACAGACAAATAGACGCATGGACAGACAGTCACTCGGATTTCAGTTTTTCTCGTCTCTTATGAATAACTTACTAGAATATATTTAGTTGAGAGAAAAAACAGTTAGGTGAACAAAACTACTATATTATTTAGCAGCATGTTGCAAGACTAAAAAAAGTATCAAATTTTTTGGAGAGGAGAACTATAATTACATATGTATGTATATCAATTCGTGTCCAAATTCTTTCCAATAAAATAGGGAGAACCTGAGAAAAATTCAAAGTAGAAACGTGCCTGAATTTATGAATGGAACTAACTATATTTTTATAAATTTGGCAACTGTTGGAAATCAACACTTAAAAAAACAGTTTATTGAAAAAAATTAATCGGCTTGCTTAATTAGAATTTAACAATACAAAGTAATTATAGAATTTACTGGCTAATTTAAAGATGTTAAAGCTTTTAATTTTTTGTTGTTTTGTTGTTTCATAAACATTTATGGTTTTTTGGTTATAGTTCACCAAAATTATGTCGGTATGGATACGGAAAAGAATCCCTACTTTCTTTCGGTTGTGTCACAAGACTCAGGACATCAGGGTGCACCAATGTATCGGGCAATATTATTTCGGAAACAGGTAAGCTGTTATGCTACACATAAAGTTAAGCTAAGTCATATACATCACCCTTTCCGATTTCAATTAAATATAATATATTTAACTGGTTGAAGCCTAATAAATATAAATTTAATTTTAGTTTTTTCAAAACATTTGTAATCAGCATAGTGTATATTTAAATTATATTATTGAATTCAAATATAAACTGTTTGCATGTTATGGGTTTATAATATGCTCAGATACTAGTAAGATGTATGCATATGAATGAGAACATAATGTAGGCAGAAAATGCATTAAAACCAATGCTGTTACATTTGGATTACGACTAGTAATCAATTAGACTAAATTTGAAAAGGAATGGTATTGATTACATAATTCTCTTTTTAACAATTCCTGATTATCAATTAATTATGATTCCAAATAATCCAAAAATAATTAAGATTAGTTAGGATTCCAGAAAATAATCAAAAGTAATCAAAAAAGTAATTGGCTACTTTCAAGGATTATTTTTGATTATTTTCGATTATTTAAAAAAAAAAAATTTGAAAGCTCATCATTTTAT
>NW_017537101.1:171846-179809 GCF_001853355.1 Bactrocera latifrons | reverse complement strand
TTTTCGAAATTTTTATTAATCTTGACTATTTTCCGATTATCGGTAATCGTAATCAATTAGTAATCGTCCGAATCTGAAAATAATCGTAATATAATTATTACTTACCTTTCAAAAAAAAAAAAAAACTAGTTACTAATTATTATGATTAGTAATCATTACTTAACAGCTTTGATTAAAACTTAATTGTGAACTCCGCAATTAATAACAGGTTGTGAAAATTATGATAAGCATTATAAATAATTTATATAATAATTATATTATACACTTATATACAGAGTTTTCCAATAAGAGTGATATGACATACTAACAACAAAAAAACAAATGTTGTGTTGTGAAGTACAATCGATACATTTACGAACGAATTTGATGAACCCAATTTTCGAGCACTTTTTCCACTAAATAAAGTCGTGTGTCTGAATAGCACATTCTATATTGACTTCTAAAGATTGAAGAGAGTTTGGTTTATTCCTAAGGACTAATGACTTCAAATAACGCCACATGAAGTTGTCTAATAGTGTTGAATCGGCAACTTCTTGAAGTCGTTTAATGTCACAATCTCTTGGAATATTCGAATCTCCAAACTTGTCTCGCAATAAATCGGAACACCAGACATTGTAAGGAAGAAATTCTTCTAATTGCGGTCATAAAAGTTGGTTAAATCGATCAGTACCGCTCTCTATTGCCACTAGCGGTGTCAACAGCTTCACTTCGTAAGAAGTAAGGACCCATGATTCTACCAGACCAAAAACTACAGCAAACTGTCAGTTTGGGTGAATGTAATGGTTGTTCGTGAATAATTTTTGGATTTTTTTCGTACCAGAAACGACAGTTTGGATTATTTACCGCTCCCCCCAGAGATGAAAGTGAGCCTCATCGGAGTAGAATATTTCACTTAAAAAATCTTTATGGTTTTCCAGTTGTTCTAAGCCAAAGTCACAAATTCACAAAGTTAACGGTGGTCCAATGGCTTCAGTTCTTGAGTGAGAACAATTTATATGGCAGCAAGCCCAAATTCTTTCTCAAAATCCGGCAGATTGTAGTTAAAACAGTTCAAATTCTTGAGAACGTCTTCGACAACACTTGCCTGAACGGTAGCAATATCTTCCTTACTTCGAGCGGTTCTTTGTATTATTGTATTTGTATTATTGGCAGTTGTATCTGGAGAACGATTATTCTGATAAGAAAATATATAACAGATTATGACATTTTCGAAATGACCGAAACGAAACTAAGTAATCATTCATATTGGAAAAGCTTTTATAAAAATCCCTTTGATTAAAATGGTCGAAATATATTTTCATTTGTAATAATTGTTGGGCCATAGTCTAAAGTATGTTGTTAAAAATTAGGGTATGATAATTCTTTCTTTCTTCCACCTTTAGAAACTATTTAGAAACATTAATACAACATTTCTAACAGTGACGCTGTTTGTAGATATATTTTCTAAAGCATATTAAACTATATTTATCTATTCGACTATAACTTGCTTTACTTTTTAGGGTGCGCAGAAAATTGCACTTCCTTTTCAATGTAATCAAAAGCTAACTGTGAAACAAATATTGTCACATTTTACTGGTATGGAGGCTTCCGCTAAAAATCCCAAAGAGATATTTACAGCCGACATACAAAAGGACTTGCTACTACTTGAGGAACAAGAGGGTTCGGTCAACTTCAAATTCGGTGTGGTATACATGAAACCTGGTCAAGTTTGTGACGACGAAATGCTGAGCAATCGTAAGTAGTAACAAGTGAGAAAAACCATTTATTTATTTATTTTAATATGGCCTGTAAATAAATTTACAGACATACTAGAAAAACAAAGGAGCTGCTTAGGCCTACATCCAAAAAAAAAAAAAACTAATTTCGGACCTAACCGAACATTTTATGCTCTCGCAATTTGCAAAGACCCGGTGATTGCCAATCTTTAAATTAAGAAATTGTTATATTATATAGGAATTCGAAATTCGTTAGTTTATAAAACCGTAAATGGTAGAAGAATGTTTGGTGTGACATTAGCTTTTACTATAGGTCATATGCAGAAAAAAATCCCTCTGAATTTATTCAGACATATAACATGCATTTAGGCTCTTAATATGCACGTTGTTGAAAGCACTATTTGTACAAAGTTGTGTACCGATATCTTCGTTTACTTTTGAGCTCAGCATTGCACAGTGAAACAATTTTATGTAATTCAATGTTATATGGGGAGACTTTGTTTTAATTAGATTACGGAAAATATTTTCAAGAAATTTGTATACATATAACCCATTCGGGTGAGCAGCCAACCCACTTTTTAATTAAGACTGTCCGCATTGTGGTCCTTTGTACCAACTTTTGGTTCCATACCTTAATGTGTGCCTAAGCAATATCACTATCCCAACCAATTGTTCACAATCAGTATATAAAGCGGGAAGTTTTAGGTTAATTCATTGGACTTCTCACTGTTATGAAAATATTTTCTAGCTATGTATGTATATATATATTTATAATTTACATATATTTAATTTTTACAATTATATCTCACTTGAGTATATTTTTAACAGAAGATGCAAGTACAGACTTCGAGAATTTTCTGCATATACTTGGGGAACGTATACGTCTTAAAAGTTGGGATCGCTTCCGTGGTGGATTAGATGTGAAAGGTATTTCCTCTGAATAAATCACATGACTTATACAATGATTGAACACCTCTATTTCATATATTATATATTCTCTAATTATACATTTGAAATTTTACATCACAACAACGCATTGTTTACAAAACATTAGAAACTATTATGAAATGAATTAAATTGTGTTCAGTTTGTATGGAAGCTATATGCTATAGTAATCCGTTCTGAACAATTGTTATGCAGATTATATTGTTACCTCAAGTAGTAATTCATGCAAAATTTCGTGAAGAAACCACGTCAAATGCCAAAGTTTTTTATACAGGCCCTTGATTCCTATCGTTCGGTTTGTATGACAGCTGGATGCTATAGTGAGCCGATCTGAATAATTTCTTCGGAGATTGCAATTCGGAGATTCGGAGATTGCAACGTTGTTTTAGAAAATAATCTGAAGTTTTCCATACAAGAACTTGATTCCCATCGTTCAGTTTGCATGGCAGCTATATGTTATAGTGGTCCGATATCGACAGTTCCGACAAATGAGCAGCTTCTTGAAAAGAAAATGACGTTTGCAAAATTTCAAAACGATATCTTCAAACTGAGGGACTAGTTCGTATATATACAGACAGACGACAGATATACAGACTAAATCGACTCAGCTCGTCATACTGATCATTTATATATATACTTTATAGGGTCTCCGACCCTTCCTTCTGGGTGTTACAAACTTCGTGACATACTTAATATTCCCTTTTCAGGGTATAATTGTTTTGAATTTTCGCGCATTTTATAGAAATAAATTCAATAGAAGAGTAATTGAGGAATAGTAGTGATATTAGTTATTTACAGGCTCGCAGAATGTTCCACCGGCAGAAGAAGCAAAAAGCCATACTACTATCAAACAATTTATTTTGCTATCATAGACTCATGTAATAAAATACCGTCATCAAAAAGTAAGATGAATTTGTTTATAAAAATATAAATTCTTTATTTACATATTCTTCCAAATAAATATCAACCCCTTCAAAGTATATTAATTCGCGTCTGATAGAACGAACTTTTGACAACGCTTTTCCAGTCCCCGATTAAGCCTGAATTGTTTTCCCGGTCTTCAAGACCTTAACAGATTAATTTTTTACCTTCTCAATCGAGTCAAAATAGTATTGGCATTGGTCTTTAAAGCTTCCTGAATAGCCTGAATTGGATGGTACGAAATCATATAATATAATGGAGAAAATCTCTTAAATGGATTTTGTTTAAAATAAAAGAAGTTTTTCAAATTGTTTAAGTAGTATACTTTACCATATCTACATAGTTTTATGTTTATCTTCTTTATTGGGGAACCGAACATCTATAACGCATTGCAAAGACCGAAATAACAAAATAGTAAGGAAAAGTGAAAATTAGCAGGCGTTAGCAAAGTATCTAAATGTTGCCATTAATAATCAAATCATATCAACACTTGACTAATCAATAGAATTTTCATTATCACAATTCAAAACTTATGCTTCAAATATCACTTGTTTACACATGTGTTTAACAGCTGCCTGCGGTTTCACTAACAGAAACTAGCAGGTTCTTGGGCTCACAATTTATGCTCTCTTCTGCAAGTTTTTTGGGTTTAGAAACGCTTTCGCAGCATATACTTTTGTAGCTAGTAATAGTTAAGAAAGAAATATAAAAACTTATCACGTGTACTCATAGCGCGCAGAGAGTGCTCGGCAGGCAAGGGGCTGACGACCAATAAGGTTGTAACGGCTGTTGCCATTTCAACGACTCGAACTCTTAGTACTGTTTTGATCGCGTGTGGAAACAAGTGTTCGCGGGTTTAGAATAATAGATAAATAGAAATGTCGGTTGATGGTTCTGTTCTTTTTTTGTTTTTTTGCTCTATTCATGCTTACCTCCCTCCGTCCAGACTTGCCTCCGTATCCTTTTGCAAAACCTGTCACCCTCCGTGCATAACTTTAAGCCGAAAGAGGTAGTTATCTTCACCTTGGTGCCTGATTTCAACACCAGAAGATGGGTTATAGAAGTTAGAGATTCGCTAGGTAAATCCTCATTTTCTCTCGTATGCTATGTACTTATTGAACAGCTCTATATATTTACTACAACTTTGTGTGAATCCGACGCTACTTCAGTCCAAGTAAAAGTAGCAGAAACCGGACTTTGTGCGCAAAGTAATCATTCATAACCGCAAATATTATGGTAGCTCTAGAACAATAGTCGGCATCAGATCAACTGCGACTATGTAGGTGAGCACGAAAATAAAGACACTGTTGACATAAATTCTCTGAATCTTTTTCAGTACTTTCGTGCTTCCTGATTTATTTTATATACCGCATTGTACGATTAACATAAATATAATGGACACTACAAACTATCATTTTGGTGTCTTTAAACAATCTAAGACACAAAACATAGCTCATAGCACCACAAAGCCTTCTTAATGAAAAACAATTCTTGAAAGACACATTTCCTTTAGCGACATAATCATGCGTGATGTTGTTTCGCCGCTGCCTCGTCAACGGACAAACGATATACGTTAGAACGGTAGAGAGCAAGGTACGTGTAGTTAGCTTACACAATTGTGCTGTGAAATGCCGACCACTGATCTAGAAACCAATTAGTGAAGAAAAGCCTTCGAGAATAGAAATTTAAAGCAAAAAATGGGAACAAATTGGTAATTATATATGGATTTCTCATCTTATCCCATATGATCATGATTCGAAATGAGGGAATTTAGTACTAAAAAATACATACACCCAATAAATAGCAATAAGTAAGAAATAAACAAAATCAGAAAATAGTTAATAAGATACTATATGAAAAAATAAGTATAAAATACTAATATAATAATATTTTCTAATTTTCATTATTGTGGTATTTCCTTATGTAAACATAACAGGCGATATGACTGGCAAATATTCTGTCTATACGCTATATGAAGGCCACGAAATAATGTTTCACGTCTCGACGCTCCTACCATTTTCCCACGATAATCGACAACAGGTGCATATGAAATAATTGAAAATTCTTTTTGACACTTTTCGTTTAAAAAATTTTGTTTGGTTAGTTATTAACAATAATTAATATATATTTAAATACAGGTGGAACGGAAACGGCATATTGGCAATGACATTGTAAACATAATTTTCATTGATCAGCCAACCGCAGACAAAACGAATATGCAGCAAATGGAGGGCAAGGCGAAAGATAACAGCGAACTTGTACTGCCGACAGCGTTTGATCCTACGTGGATCAAAAGTCAATTTACACGTAAGCACAAGGATTAAGATTGTTTCTAAAAATAAAAGGTCAATAGATTCTGGTACATATGGTGACTACCTCTATTGCCTAGCCTGAAAATAAAATAAGTTCTTACAGTACTAATTAAGGTATTAATTATGGTTAATCACTTTCACAGATATATTTGCGGTGATTACAAAAATCAACAATGCCTACCGTTTAGCAGTATTTTGCGATGAAAATGTGCCGCCGTTCGGTCCGACTCTTCCAAATCCACCGGAATTTACGGTTAGTGTTATAAAAGTACCCCACTTAAAGTGTCAAACAAAATGTGCATACTACTGTCAGCAAAAAATATAAAATTTTTTAATTTAAATTTAACTTGAAAACCCATTCGTTGACGTATTTTTTTGTTTTTGGTGCTATGACTGTCAGAGAAATCTGCCATCAAAATAATCATTAGTGTTTAGTATATGCTTGTCTTTTTGAAGGACGTAATTTGCATACAGAGATTTTTACGATAAGTGATAGTACTCAACAAAGAAGTTTTATGAAATTTCGGGTATGCAATCACATCATGTCTGAATTTGGTACCCCCGCAAAAATAATACGGCTGTGTAAACTAACGTTGAGCAACATCAAAAGCTCCGTCAGAATCGGGAAGGACCACTCTGAGCCGTTCAATACCAAAGCGACGTTCAGAGAAGCCACTCCCCAGCGTGGGACTTCTTCAATCCGCTGGTGGCAAAAATAATTTGAGCTTCTGAACTTAATCGAGCAGGTACAATCTTTTATAAGAGTACACAGCTGCTGGCGTATGCCGATGGTATTAATATCACCCGAGTTGTTAGTTCTGCTTTCTCCAGAGTGGACAAGGAAGCAAGGCAAATGAGTCTGGCTGTGAACGAGGGCAAGACGAAATATCTCTTGTCATCAAATAAACAGTAGTCGCACTCACGATTTGGCTCTCACGTCACTGTTGACAGTCATAACTTTGAAGTTGTAGATAACTTCGTCTATTTAGGAACCAGTAAAAACAGCACCAACAATGTCAGCCTGGAAATCCAAAATCACGATAACTCTTGCCAACAGGTGCTACTTCGGACAGAGTAGGCAATTGAGAAGCACAGTCCTCTCTCGACAAACAAAAACCAAACTCTATAAGTTACTCCTAATTCCCTTCCTGCCATATGGTGCAGAGGCTTGGGCGATGACAACAACTGATGAGTCGACGTTGCGAGTTTTCGAAAGAAAAGTTCTGCGAAAKATTTATGGTCCCTTGCGCGTTGGCCACGGCGAATATCGCATTCGATGGAACGATGAGCTGTACGAGATATACGGCGACATTGACGAATTAAAAGACAGCGGCTACGCTGGCTAGGTCATGTTGTCCGAAAGGACGAAAACACGCCAGCTCTGAAAGTATTCGACGCTGTACCCGCGGGGGCGAGCAGAGAAAAAGCTCCACTCCGTTGGAAGGACCAGGTGGAGAAGGACCGCCACGTAGCGTAAAGAAGAAACGACTGGCGCGCTGTTGCTGACTCAGCTATAATCGCGTAAGCGGTGTCCACGCCAGTAAAGAAGAATCAAATTTCTGGCGCCGAAACATTCAATGTATTGGAAAATCTTTACTGATAAACCACGTCAACAAAGATCAAAAAACATCTTTATGTTGATAGGTTTCTACAACTATTGTGATATGGCGCACTTCGAATTCCTTGCGACCAGCCAATCTGCCAAAATACTATGTGAGTGTTAGGCGTCGTTTGCTCGAAGCTAAAAGGGCGGGAATTATTGGCCAACAACTCTTGGTTTTCGCACCATGTTAATGCACCATCGCATTCTGAATTGATTATTCGTGAGTTGGGCGCCAAATTTTAACAAAAATGCCATGATCATCGTTCGAGTTTGGCTTCTAATGCATTTAGTTAAAGATTTATCGCATTTCTAGCAATTTTTATACTCTCGCAACAATGTTGCTAAAGAGAGTATTATAGTTTTGTTCACATAACGGTGTTTTGTAAGTCCTAAAACAAACAGATATAGGGTATAGGGTTATATATACCAAAATGATCAGGGTGACGAGTAGAGTTGAAATCCGGATG
>NW_017537101.1:146196-171322 GCF_001853355.1 Bactrocera latifrons | reverse complement strand
AATTGTCGTGATCGGACTATAACTTTTCAATGCAATTGAAATAAATGAAAATACAATTCAATACTCAAAGTACACAAATTGATCTAATCAAATTAATTTACAGAAAAATAAAAAAAATGACGGATAATGAAATCTCGATTATCACTTTATCATGCGAGAGTATACAATGTTCGGTGACACCCGAACTTAGCCCTTCCTTACTTGTTAACATATCCGTTGTATAGATTATCATTGTTTTCGTCACCTTACGATTGTTGGTATTATTTCTAAATAACCGAGGTGGATATACAGTTATATGCATATACTAATAATCAGAGTGACAAGACAAATTTAAATCCGGGTGACTATCTGTCTGTTCGTCCGTACGTCTCCCCGTATGTCTATACGTGCTAGCGATAACTTGATAAAAATTGAGATATCGTAATGAAATTTGGTAAGACCGAAGAACAAGCTCCTAGATGGGCGTAATCGGACTATTGTCACGCCCAAAAAGCGCCATTATGAAACCAAAAACCTATAATAGCCACAATTTGGTGATCACTGAATTAAGATATTAACCTGTAACCCACAGGGCTTAGAGCGTGACCACGTCTTGGTAAAGGTATACATATCTCCTAAACCACTAAAGCCACAATAACCATATTTATGCATCCTAAACGAACCAACGGTGGGAACATGGATGAAATTGAAGGATAGACCTGTCTACTCCCCATATAACAGTACCGTTAAAACTACTAAAAGCACGATTGGTCAGTAACTAAAACATTAAATTATACTCCCAAAAACTTGCCACAGGACAACGAACGTGGTACCGCCCTCTTTTAGGCGAATTCACATATCTGATGATATAATATGAGCGAAATTAGGTTACAGTAACCTAGCAGCCTGCTTGCCATGTTACAAAATTTTTAATTTCATTTGATTTTTTTCACTTTCTGGTATACAAATCAAGGAGCAATAGATATAACGAGAAACAACTTTTCACGTATAATGCCTAAAAAATTGTCGAAATCCAACAAAAGCTGTTGATATAGTTGAATTTTTGCAGCAAATTTTGGTCAATGTGTGAGATGTATTTATAATGGAAATTCTGGGATTAACCCCTTCTGGAAATGGTATGCCTGTATGTCAAAAACGGCTGAATTGGGTCGACACTTCCCTTAGCTCCCATATACCTAAACAACAATCTTCGAAGTTCCAGGTTACCTTATACCGCATATATCGGCCAAGATGAGAGTTATCTTAATGAATATGAGAGAGCGTGTTTACAGTTAACTTTGCGTTTACCCAGCCCCGATATAACTAATACCAAGATTTCCGCAAATCGGGCTGATTTATTAGTATGTGGCATGTTAACAGTATGTAGTATTGGCAAAAATAGATAAAATCGGGGCGATACTAACCCCAACTCCCAAACCTTATGAAGAATATAGCTGCCAATGTATGAGTCCTCTGGGTGCGGTTTTACCTTATTGTATTAATTTTGTACTGTGACCATAATTTCCCCCGTATTCTTTAAGTTTGTGAAAGTTATATAGAATTTAAAATTTTATTTCTTTCCCTTTACTTTTACTAATAATTCCCGTGTTTTGATAATTTTTTTCTCCCATCTACCCACTTTACATTACATCCTACCGCTTCAAATTCACATTAATCTAACTTTATAGTTTACTTTCAATATACTTGTAGATGTTAACGCTATAAATAACTATAAAAACGAAAGCAAAACATAGTTATCCTATTTTTAATTACACTAGTAGTGTATTGACTGTAGTATTTGACTTTGCATTAATACCAGATGTAATTTAACTCCATTCTTCATTCCCTTAGAGATATAATAATATTTTGTACCAATGTTTCTCTTTCAAACAGGATATTTCCATGTTTCGTGAGTTTCTGCTTGTAAAAATGATAAACGCGGAAAAAGCCACTTTTCAAACACCAATATTTTCACAAAAAAGAGAAAGAACTTTGGATATGTTAATAAAAGACTTGTACGAAGACTATATGGGTGATGGTAAAGTGGTAAGTTGTATTTATCCAGTGCCGTCGAAATCTAAATTTATGTATTCGCCTTAATGCAATATCCAATGAATTAGACTACAGAAAGTCATTTAAATATATCTGAATAATGTTGTCATCCGTAATTTGCCTTACAGAATATGCTAAATAGACGAGCATTCTCTGAAGTACTCTACGATGTGCCCCGGACATCAAAATTAAAAGAGGACGCGCGGCAAATAGAGTTTGTGCGTATCGGTCAGGCACTGAAACTAGAGGCTATCGTGCGAGGTGATGCGCCGACCAGTATTGCCTCCGCTAGCCCCTGCACAATATTTCGCAATCCACCGTGGGAACCACACTGTTTTTATCCAACATTTTTGCATCGTGGAACACTGGCGGGCGACTCTTTCGGTTCCAATGATGAAAGCTTATTTATTGCCACTGATGACGGAACATATTTGATGAAAGGTAAAATAAATGATAATTAATTAACACATGAGACGTAGAAGTAGGATCTAATCATTTGCATTTATGGGTGATTGGCTGTTGAAGTATTCTGATTTATGTCTGTCTAAGCTTTATTCAAAAATTTAGGCTAACAACACCGTTATTTGAAACGGAAAGTATATATATATATAATAGGAATGATGTTATTTAACAGCTCGTGGCGACCATGTTTTCTTAATCAATTTGTGTAAAAATTTATCAATGCGTCCATTATTTCCATTATATGGAAAATATTTGAAAGAGCTTTTATAGGCTTTTATAACAAAATACTATATAACAATATTTTCTTTTAAAAAATATTAAGCTCAGTTAATTCTTGAATGGCAAAAGCATAACAGATTATCATCTAGATTAGGCTAGATTAGTGAAGAGATTAAATGTAAGATATTAACTTAAAATTTTTTGTGGTAACATAGTGCAAGGTTTGCAGTTATATCGCGTTACGTTTCACTTCGGTATAAAGCTTGAAAATTGTCCAAGATTATTTCCTTTACGTTTTGCGGTAGCTAAAAGCTCCTCGCCAAAAACGTGGTCATAATATTCCTTATTAGCGTGCTATTTACCGCATAATTGCAAAATTCGAAAATGATTGTAATTAGTGTGCCACGTTCCCACCAAAGCAGCAAGTAGTTTTTACTCAAGTTACAGCTTGCACGGATGAACGGACAGACAGGCAGTGACCCGAATTTCAACTCCCCTCGTCATCCGGATAATTTATATATCTGTGCGGTATAATAGGGTGCTTTCAAAACAAACTTTATAGCGAAAGGTTGCAAGAGTATAAAAATCAAGAGTTTTATATGGATTTTTTTTACATTTTCTCCATTTAAGAAAATTAGTTGAACAATTAGTGTAAACGAAAAATACGTTTTCATTAACTTGTTTAAAATTATGACAAAAATCGTTGCCGTATATATATCTAAATCAAAGGCTTACGCCAATCAATCAGTAACGCTTGAGCAGTTCGAAGATACCTTTCAGCGCACGATAGTTCAAATTCCAGCCGAAATGTTTCTCTAATATGCAAAGGGAGCCATTCTGGCCATTTGGCATACATTTTGTGTAAATCAAAAATGGCATAAAATTATCTGCAGAAATAATTCTAACACAATTTAGAGTGTTTTGTTTCATTCTAACACGTCATCGCCGTATTTATTTATATCCCTTTCGAATAAATTTTAATATACATTTATTCCTATTTGCTATGAATTGATAAAGAAGTCTCATTTGTGCATTTGCACTTTTTTGCAGAGGATCAATCGCATCAGTTAATCTTCGACAAGACATTTCAAGTGCGGCAACTGAGCGTGCTGGAAGACCATGGAATTGTGCTCATACGTGGCGGTTCACTAACTAATCGTGACGCTCATCGCATTCACGTCTTTCGTTTGCGTGAATTTCTGCCCAGAAATGGCGAGGAAACTTTGCGTTGCCGCAGTCGTGCCGAGGTGAAGGATCGCCGTATCGAACGCACACGGGGATGCCATTTGTTTGCGGGTTCACGTATTAGTGGCGGCCATTTGAGGCTGATGGTGGCAGTCAACCGCAAACTACAGTTATTCCAATGGAAACACTCAGCCGCTTGGGCGTCGTGGTGTCCGGAAAATGACACAGAAACCGTGGAAGGTTTCATCTACCAGAAGGAAATCACGCTGTGTGAGTCGCCAAGCGTAATAACGCCGCTGGAGGGACCGACTAACACAAACGCGGGTGGACTAATTTGCGTTGGCTACAAGTGAGTATCTGATGAACATACTACATGTAGTGAGAACTTGTTTACTAATTGCTGCTTTTAGATGCCATTACGAAATTGTATGTGATCAAACGGGAACAGCCAATAGACTTTATGATTTGGAATCGTCAAAGAGAAATCAAGCACAATTGACGGCGGCCATTGAACTCTGTGATGGCATGGAAACAGAATTACTGTTGTGCTATAATCGTAAGTTTCGTATTCAGTTTTAATACAGATATACATTTTTCAGTAAATCAGTAAATCGTATCTTTCTATGTCATTTATCTTATCTTTACACCATAAAATTTGCGCAAATGTTGACCTTTTTCGTTTATTAAAAATTTCCTCTGTCCCACAGACACTTGCCACTTTCAAAAGTTGACCGATAGGTCTGGCACAAAAAATAACTTCGACTTCCACTGGAACACATCACCGACCGCAGTGGTGTGTGCCTTTCCATATATACTTGGTTTCACATCCGACTCAATGGAAATTCGGCTATTGGTGAACGGTAACTTAGTGCACACAGCAATAATGCCGGAATTACAGCTGATAACCTCTAAGCGAGACATATTTTTTGTAACAACCGCCCCAGAATTTATGTCTAAAGATCTTCACATTAAGGGCTTGCACATAAATGAATTTTCAGCATCGGAACGTCGCTTGGCCACCACGCCGAGCGAAGCATCTTCTAATGAAGAACTCTCTCAATCTGAACTGCTTTGCTCAACTCCCAAAGACTTACCGATAAATCCAGAACATGAACTAACAAATTTACTAGAGATACCGAATGCCAGCGGATCATTACCACATATACATCGCGCACGTTCGCTCCAGAAAACCCACAATGTGTACGAAGATAAGCCGGTTATAGCTAAAAGTAACTCTTGCGGCGACACCGATAACCGTTTTAGTGGATTACGCAGCACTTCCATTGTTGGTGAACACTTACAACAACAGCAACTAACACAACATGGTGTACCGCCCAATTCGCCGCGAAACAATAACAGCGGCAGCAGTAATAGTAATAGCAGTAAGAGCAGCCAACAGTCGCCCATGTCGCCCACCAGGCGAACTTCTAAGTATCGAAATATCTTCAATAGTGTAACAAGTAGTGGTAGTGGTGGTGCTAATTCACCTAATCTCACTGATGGTTGTTCTCGTTCGCCAGATCGTACGAAGCCATTGCGTGTCTATCGCATTCCACTCATCAAATTGACTGGTGCTCATTCACACTTCCACATGAATGCATTCAATGCAACAGCAACCGCTGGCGTTGCACCTCAGATACATCCAACACAGCATTTAAGTGCGTTATCGATGACGAAGCGCCAAAAGTCTGTGGATACGCATCTGCCATTGTCGATGAGCAGCTCCACCAGTATTTTGTATCATGAATGACAAAAGCGCGAAATGAAATCGAATGTGAATGAGATTACGTCCGCAGCCGGCAACACGAAGCTACTTCCACTGCGACAGGCACAAGAAACACCCCTAATTCGGGAACAAAACCCCATGGATCGTCAATTTGGTGAACGCAACCGTTATGACGACAATAAAATTCGTGACGACGATGATGCATTCGCCGACGAAGTTCCACTACTGCTAAACGGCGGATCCACTGCATTCAGAACGCGCAAGAGTAAACCAACGTCATCACCATCGAATGAGGTACAAATGTGGCTGACGAAGGAGCTACGCCGGATTCAGAAAAATCTCTCACAAGAAAACTAGTGAGAAAGTTATAGTGAATTGAGGTGGATGAGGAATTAAAATTTTCTGCTGACGATTAACGCACATAAAATTGCAATTCATTTATAGCTTAAATAACTAATATTTATTTATCTTCATAACAAGTCAGGATAGAAAGTGCGACATTCCTCTTAATATTTGTATGTGTTTATTCTGCAGAATTTCAAAAACATTTTTTTATATTTAATATTAAACCGCCCACTCATGAATTTATATTATATTTACTATATTTAAATGGTGCTTTTTATAGTTATTGAACAATTATTTCAAATAAAAAACGACAAGGCAAAAATGGCACAAGCTCATTACTCAAACCAGTGGTGCTATTTCGCCGCTAGATTTCAATAGCCCTGCTGTAGGTGGTTTTTTAACATAGTGCACTGACTTGACGCACTCTCAAAACATAATCGAAATCACCTCGTACATATATGTTTAGTACTAAAAATAAGTAGTAGTAATTAACCAAATTATTTGAAGAACTTGCATCTGGAGAGCAGTCAACTCGAAATATGTCACTATATTTGAATAAGTGTGATATGAGATTTACGAGTAAAAATTATTTAATTAACTATGTACGAGTATATCCATCCTTACTTAATTTATCAGTATTTAAGAGATTTCTTTCGTGTAGCTGTTTATTTTTGAAAGGTTTTTGTAAAGTAATTGTAATATTACATTTTAAGGCATATGAAAACAAAATTATAATGAAGTTAAATGAACGTCAAATGTTATAAAGTGCAAACAATAAAAAATACATATATATTTGTATAAAAAAATCTCTTTAAAATGTGTTACAAATATTTATATAAAAAATATATAAACATTAGTATATTTAAAATATAAGTTATGTGCATTATGAATATTAGTCCTTATGAATGTGCTCCTCTTCCAGTTTTCTATTCTACGTTTATCAAAACCTCTTAATTAAAGGCACATAATTCCCAAACAATTGTATCAACATAATAAAAAAAGTATATCATTCCACAGAGAGATTATAATAGCTGTCTTCGATTCGAAAGTAGAGTCGAGGGGCTCAAACCAACGGGCAGCACTTGTGGTGCAACCCGGCGCTAAAATGTGCTCTGAATTTTTTTTACAAGCGATCAGAAGTGAGCAGAGAACGGGCGAATCGATGATATGATATTGACTCTACTAGAAAGCCAGCAATCCTAATTTCTTAAGTTTCATGTTGTGAACCAGAATAAAACCGAATGTCATGTAGTCGACCCTTCGAATGAAACATTGTCGGACTTTTTATAAATAATTTATTTTGATTAGTGACGACAGCAAAGCTGGTGTTTAAATAAATAGAAATTATGATATTATTATTTACGTTACTTTTACATATAAACGTATATAAAGGCTGCAAAATAGTTTGCTACTAAAAATTATATTGGATCACAACTATATTCGTGCGGTTTGCTAAGGTATAGTGTAACTGGATTATTATTCTTAATAATAATCAAGGCATAAACATTAATTGAAAACAACGGCTGAGAAGTTTTGCCTCGCCCGCAGTATAGTTCAGACCTTGATTCTTCTGACTACCCATTGTTCTGGTAGAGTTCGAATGCTCACTGGAATACGGCTGACATCAGAGCAGGGTATCAAAAAGTGAGTTGATTCATTCTTGGCCTGTCGGCGTTGCTCTTTAAGAACGTAATCCACAAATTGCTGGAGAGCACCAGATGAGCAATGCTTTGAATAATATGTATTATTGTGCAATTATCTTTTAAAGAAATGTTTATATTTTGAAATAAACATTAATACTTACCAGTAACTTAAAAATAAATTATTTAAGTTGAATAGAATATAATACCGTATTAAGCTGTGAATTTTTTTAAGAAGTCTTAATTAAAACTAGCAATGCATATCTGTTTTTCTAACATGCTTACGTAATTTTTAGTTAAGTATAAGCTACTGACAAAATCTTATATACGTACATAAATTTTTATAAAAATCCCCTATAAATACATATGTAGGTATTCATATCGACATTTTATAAATATATATGCATCTATGAGAACAAAGTGTTAAAACAAATAAATATTTATGCTCGAACGAATGTTTCACTCGGCACTGCTTAGATTACTGTGTCAATATTTGTACACGCCTGCATATACATTCGTTCGTACATTTTTTATCATCACGTCTGTTAAGGTCTGTGCATTTTATACTTTGCTAGAATTAATGTTCAGAGGAAGTATTTAATATTAATTAATACATTACTGGCTGTATATCTGTCGCTAATATACATTTTCTAAGTATTTACTATATATGTATATACATATATATATAAACATATATGTATATATTAATACCTGCATATAAAAAAATAATTTTACAATGTATACATATGTATGTTCACTTCGGCTGTTGATATTTATTATACTATACATTTAAGTCATACCTGTTTTCTATTTTCTTCGAAATCATTGGGACTGTGTCATATAATGTTTAATATGAATAAAGTTTATCTAAAAGCATTGGTTTTGAAAGTGTTTCTCTCGTTCAATGGATAAATAACGTAACAATCTTAGATACTTTTCTTCATTATGATGGCTTATACTTAAGTTGACGGACGGACATCCAGACAACGGGAGCCCAATTCTTGGGCTTTCTCATTATCTTCGTCATTTGGATACTTGGCGAATCACTATCGATGCGTGTGGTATTGACGTGTGTTCTTCTGATATAACGTACAGGTTCGAATTAAGAGTTTGTATATTCTGTATAATATATACATACACTAGGCTTCAAATGAAAGTATAAATTTCACAGACGTTATTTCAATACAGTTTTATTAAAATAAACAATTAATAATTCATACATTATTATTACATTTACGTAAGTATTTAAATAAAAAATTANGATGTTCAACACGTCGATAAAATAAAGGAATTAGTGCTTGCAATAGACAGTCAAAGGTCTTACTGGCGTCGTTGTAAAATCGGAAGAATCAGTGAAAACCATTTTCAAGGATTATTTGTACCTAAGAAAGATGAAAGCACGATTGGTTTCAAAATCACTCAATATTTTAAAAAAAAAAAAAAAACGACGCGTTCGAAACAATGTTTTCCGAAAAAAAAAAAAAAAGATTCTTAAACAAAAACGGTCAAATGAAGGTATAAATTTTGAAAGAATACAAAACGTTTGGTATAAATAAAAAAAATTAGTAATTAATATTGCCTTTTTTATTCCGAATTATTGTACTAAGACGTTTTGGCATGCCTCGAACCAAGTTTTCTAAAAATTTTATTGGAAATTATGTCAAAATGACGCTTCGTCTCCAAGTTTGTACGGCTGTTTTTAGTATTTTGGAATCAAAAATTAACCACAAATGCTTAATTGGATTTAAATCCGATGACTGAGCTGGCCAGACCAGTTTTTCTTTAGCCTTCTTCAAAAAAGCGAGTCAGGCGAGACGTGCGTTCGGGATCGTTATCTTATTGGAAGATAAACGACCCCAAGTTCACTTTTTCCGCATTTATTTTCAAAATTTCGATAAGAATGTCAACAAATGAAGCACTCGTCACTCGTCCAACGATTTTAAATACACTACCTACACCAAATTTTGAGAAACAGCCCCAAACGATGACAGAACATCCTCTATGCTTAACTGATGATTGTATGCACTGTGGTTTTAAGCGATCAGAAGGTTTACACCACATTCCCTTACGTGTTTTTTAACTTCTTAGCTCGAATTTGAATTCATCGGACTAAATTACTTTATCTCAAAATGTGGTTGGCACATGTGGATACTCTTTTGCAAACTCTAGTCCTTTTTTCCTACACGAAATGGAAAGCATAGGTCCTTTTCCATCTACCGGATGGAGTCTTGAATGTCTTCCTTCTCTTGGAGTATTCAAAATTCTTTCTTCTTGTCTCTCTGATCGAAATGGAATATTTTTCATGTCTTTTCTGATACGTTTCACCCCTCTTCCCATCTTCTACAATTAAGATCCGATTCTCTTCAATTTGCTTATATTTTTTACTAAGAATAGCACAAAAATATTTTCACCATAACAGAAATTCTCTTAATAAATACAAATGTATTAAATCTGTAGTAAAATTCAATTTTACCTTGAAAGAAATGAACCGAAACTAAAATTATACTTTCCTTTCATAGGCCCTCCAGCAAAGACTAATCACTCTCGATGAAGTAAATATTCTTTGCGTCTAAATAATAAGTGCAAATCTTACTCCAACTTTTTATTTATATAACGGTACTTCTACATAAAATGCTTTATGAATTTGTTCTTAAGAGAAAATGTAGGAAGTAAATGAATGATCTGTGGTTGCCATATTATAAGTACATTTATATTTTCATTTGATGCCTCCTGTAAGATGAATTACCTTTTCATTATTTTGAGCTGAAAGGGATAAACTCTGTACATAATCACATAATCATCATTATAATAACTATATTAATTTTCATAAATTCGATAGTCTTCGAAAAAAATTTTCACAAGTTAAATAAAATATCTTAAAGAAATTAGGTAGATAAAGGTGGATTGTTCTTACTCTTTTCCCGAAAGTTATTTAGTCCTCTACTTATTTTACTTCTCTTCTTGCTTACTCTACATTTTCCAAGATATTTCAATATATGTATATTATATTGCATTGATTGCTTTGTGAATCGTTTTCGCCCGGGCACAGCCCAGCCTTACTTGTGTTAAATACTTCACATCTGTAAAAATACAGGATGTTTGAACAGCGTTGTGTATTTTATATATGTTTTGAAAAATAACAAAATAATAGTGTTTGAAAAATAACCATTTTTCGACGCATTAATAAAACAATTTTCATGTTTGTAAAGAATTTATTAGTAGTTACCGACCCAACTGTGTTTACGTCACAAGGCGACCTACGATCTATCGGTTAGACGTGGTTGAAAACGGCACTAAATAACATCGCGTATGGCTGTGTCATAAAGACTACTATGCTGTAAGAGCATTAATTATAAAGGCTTTTTTATAACAATAATTTCTTTTTGAAAATAAAAAGCAGCATATTTATTGTGTTTGTATGTCAAAATAACCATAAGCTGTAGGATGAGCCCTTAATAATTGGTTCTACTGAATTCCGCCCCTTTACAGGATTTATGAGCCTTCTAAGATGTTCAATAGAAACGAGGGAAGGATTTTGAGAGCGAAATCTTTGGCAAAATCTTAAGCTTCTTCCGTCTCGTGTGATAAACCTATGTATCAACAACTTTTAGGAATAGGGTCTTATCTAGGGTCTATAGGGTCTTATCTAGTATGATGATTGTAGGATTATTATATGTTATTTCTGGACCTAGATAGCATGTCCTTTTTTCTATTCCTGTCATATTTGCTTCTTTATCTCGCAACTTGTTGTGGTGTTCCATTTGCTCTTTGAGATTTCTTAAATTTGCTCCTGGCTCTGCCAACTAATCTGCCTTTCCGTTACCGAAAATTTACCTATAACCGTGAGATTCCATTGAAATCTAACCTTATGAGGATATAGTCTGATTTACTAATAATTATATTCAGCTTATTTATATTGTCATTATGACCGTACTCTTTCTGGCTCCATCCTTCCAATTCCTTAAGCCCTGGTCAGCTGATGTAGAGCTTGATGTCGCCGTTAACTCCTGCTCTTGGTACCGATTGACTTCTTTTTATTCCCGTTCCCGTATATTATATAAACTGAAAGCTCAAGGTTTTTTGACGCAAATACAAAGTGTAGTCTGGACGATTCGGTAGATTTTCCTGATTTCGTGAAAAACAACTGGCAAACAAATGGTTGTATACCACTCAGAATTTACTGTTCTGCGTTGTTCCAGTGCTATGGTTGCGATATGTCCAGTTCTTCCAAAAAACGCTGGCAATCATTTGCTTGGAAGTGCTTCGTGTGCGAAGAACTTTGGTTGAATTCGGTTCTCCTTGAAACATCCATCCATCGACTGCTATTTATTTCCATTCTCATACGCGTAAATCTACGGTTCTTCACCTCTCAAGATGACATAAACGTGTTTCCAGGCAACGCTAACATTTCAACATGCGCTTAATTTGAGTGATTGACAATATCTGTGGGATCGAACGAGAACGAATTTTTTTACAGTCAAATGCTCATGCAATATTGAATGTAGTATGCTAGTCCCACTAATAATTATAACTGTTAACTGTGTTAGACTCAAGATAACTCAACCTAATTATGCAATCTAGAGGATCCTGTCGAAAGTTGTAAAAATACTCTGACGAAAATGTTTGCGATTTCATTCCATTTTTTGGCCGAGATTACTCAAAATTAAACAACTCAAATAGCGCATGTCGAAACGTTCTGATTATCTATAACATAAAAAGTGTCAAAATTTCTATAAAATTATGAGTTTCCAGATTGCAACAATAGTGTATCCAAATCCGAGATATAAAATGCAACCTTAGTACGCTTCATCTATTTATGTTTGAATCTTACTCCTTAAATTCGATCAATAGCGTTTTGTGGTCGAGGTCCGATTATGCCACCAACGAATTTCGATTTTTTTTTTTTTTTTTTTTTTTTTTTTTTTTTTTTTTTTTTTTTTTTTTTTTTTTTTTTTTTTTTTTTTTTTTGTGAAAGAGCATGTGTCCCAAGTTTCATTAAGGTGTCTCGGTTTTTTGCTCTAGTTGCAGTTTTCTCGGACTAATAGACGGACAGACAGTCACCCAGATTTCAACTGGTCTCGTCATCCTGAACATTGATATATAAATTAATATATCTATCTCTCTTAGTTTTAGATGATTCAAAAAACCGTTAGGTGAACTAAACTATTACAGTTTGAAGCAACATGTTGCAAGAGTATGAAAATATAGCTAAAGAATGAACTTTCATTAATCGTAAAAATTGTGAGTAAATTACTATTTAAAAACTATATACTTTAATTGCTAGTATAGCAAAACATTATAAGACTTTGTTTGTAATTTTATTTTTTTTATTCTTCAAAATCTTTGTCGTCCCCGCAGTAATCCCCTTTGGTACTAATACCCCTTTGCCAACGTTTTCTCCAATTCTCAAAACAGAATGCGGAATGCGCGTAACTATTCACGTTTAATATCTTCCATTGACTTAAAAATGTGTATCCGGAACGGTCGTTTTAGTTTGCTGAATAGACTGAAGTCACAGGGAGCTATATCAGGCGAGTACGCGGCACGATATTGAGCGAAAATTTGGCGAAAATCTTTTGAAGAATCAGTGCAGCATGCGACAAAAAGCTGCTAGCGCTGTGACGACTGTGTTAAGTCTTTCCCAGGTTGGATAGTATCCGAAACTAAGAATTGCATTTAAGAGCAAAGAGAGCACCTCTACAGCAATAATTGTTAACTCAATAAGCATTATGGAAATATTATCATGTCCTGACGACTTTTTTGGATTAAGTTCTTTGATGATACCAATAATTTCAGAAGGTGAAGTCTTAAGAGACTCGAGCGAATGTCTAGCCGTGTTGGGTAAGATTGACAGTTTAAAGTTGTTCTTTGGCAAATTTTGTTGAAATACCTTTTCTAGGTGATTTGAAAAGCAATTAGCCTTTTCCTCGTCACTTCCACCCAAGTCTCGTACAGGCATATTGGAGTCAGTTGGTGGCTTCATGGACTTTTGGGCTTTCCAAAGAGAATTTTGCTTGTTTGAATTTGGCCACAGTTACATTTCTGTTCAATTCTTCCTCATGTTTAAGCGGTTTTTTTAATTTACGTACAGCAGATTTTAATTCAAATTGAGTGGAAGGGGAACGATTTATCTGCCATTCACGTCTTGCACGCCTTTTTTCTTTTACAAGCATTTCTATTTCTCTATTAGAGATTTTTCTGAAACCAAGCGAATTATAGCTTTTGTTTGGTGTTGCTAAGACAGCTGCGCTGGTTGTTATATCTTTGACTTCTCTTATGCTTTCGTCAATATCTCTTCCTGTATTTATTTTCTGCTCAATACAATTGTGGCTACTAAGTATTTTTTATATTTTAGCCAATTCGTTTTATAAAAAGTTATTCCTACTTTTGAATTAACGAATATTGGTTGTTCATATAACTCTATTATTACATGAGAGTGATTAGAAGATAGATCAGTACATGTATCAGCTGTTATGTGCGATTTATCTATATTTTTGATTACAGCAAAAACAATTAAATCTGCTAGTTTTTTACGAACACTAGGCCAATATGTCGGCTTACCAGGAGATATTATTTTTATTTCTTTATTTAGTAAGTCTATGAACATTAATTCTTACAGACTAGTGGAGAATTAGAATGCAAATTAGAACTCTAAAAAAACCAAATTACAATTACATAAATATATAACTTAAATTAAAAAACAGAATTGAGGGTATTGATAAAGGATACCCTAGAGTGCGAAAGATCAAGAAGAACTTTCTCATATTCAGCAAAATTAGTACTTTCTTTTTTGTAATAAAATGGGGAAATAAATCTGAGGAAACGCTGAGGAGTATTGCAGTTAATTTTCCCTAATCAATAGGGACAGTCAATACTTCCATTAAATACATTGAAAACAAATGAAAGGTAGAGAACGGACCGACGATTAGCCAGTAATTTAAGATGTAAAAGCAATAAACGAGATGTATACCATGATATGGGGTGGACAAACTTTAGGGAGCGGAAGCAAATTTAAGAAAAAACTTTTGAACACGCTCGATCCTATTAATTGACGATATGCAATAAGGTCTCCAAATGAACACTGCGTACTCCAAAATGGACCGAACAAAACATGTATACAGTAATTTTAACGTGTAGGGGTCGGAAAAATTTAAAGCATTTCGACGGACAAAGCCGAGCACAGAGAATGATTTAGAGGTGATATAGTTGATGTGATTACTGAAAGAAAATCTGTTGTCAAAGATTACCCCAAGATTTTTGATTTCGTAACACATTTTAGGACGCAATTAGAAATATTGTAACTTGTAGATAAGATGTTACGTCTCCAACCATAAGAGATCTGAGAGCATTTATCTAGATTCAGAAAAAGCTTCGATTTCAGGCACCAATCATAAAAAGCATCAATATTACATTGAAGTTTGAATACATCTTGTGGATTTTTGATTGTTGCAAAAATGCTTAAGTCATCTGCATATAACAGAAAGTTTGCGAAAGAGAAGCAACAGGAAATGTCATTGATAAACAGCACAAAAACAAGTGGACCCAAGACGCTTCCTTGTGGCACTCCCGAAAACGCAATGAATGATCAGATGACACTCCATCGACACAGACAACACAGACAGATATGATTCAATCCACTGCAAGAAGACCGAATGAAACCCTAAAGAAGATAGTTTTTTAATTAGAATATTGTGTGAAACTTTATCAAAGGCCTTAGAGAAGTCTGTGTAGACACAATCTAACACACAGAATGTCACAGAATGCAGACATACAATAATCGCTAAAAACCGCTAAGTTTGAAACAGTGGAGCGCCCAGAGACAAACCCATGCTGATTGACATTAATTTCTGATTTTACTGCAAAAAAAGATTTATTTTTAACAGAACACTCAAAAATTTTCGAAGCTGTAGAAAATTTAGAGATAGGCCTGTAATTGGAGACTACCATCTTTAAGAATTGGGGTAATGCATGTTAATTTCCAGTCAGAAATAAAATTCCCAGAGGAGAGAGACTTATTGAAGATGAGCATGATAGGATATACCAAGGCAGTACAATTTTGAATAAGCCCATCCAAGTCCAATTTGGAGGAAGACTTAATATCACAAATAGCCTTGGCAATATCATCCTGTGAAAGACGCAGTGTGCCAAAATTTACGAATGGGAAATTATTAGCTGAAAATGTGGGACTATTACCAGGATTATCGTGGGTATAATTCGATTTGAAAAATTCAGCAAACAAGTTGGAGATTTCGCCAGGGGTGCATGCTGACTTATCACCCCACCGTAATGCAGAGGGAATGGCCGAACACGCTTTTCTTGATTTTACAAAGTTCCAAAAGAAATTAGGGTTCGACTTAATTGTAGATTCCGTACTCTTAATAAACCTTTTATAGAGAAACTTATCCAATTCATTAAACAGTTTTGTGTACTGCTGATATTGAACAAAGGAAACATGAGATTTAGTTGAAGAGAATTTTCTATAGTTTTTATTTCTAAGATTTTTTAAACGTTTGAGGTCCTCAGTGTACCAAAGCAACTTATATGGTTGTATATGTTTGAGCGGGATACTATGATGACAAAATTCCTGAATTGGTTTCTTAAAAGTCGAGAAACTATTACCTGTATCTAGACCCGAAAGTAAATCATCCCATTTAATCACAATATGCAAAATTAAAACCAGGCCTATCAATAGGTTTAACAGGAGCGAAAAGATAGGTATCCACCTCAAATGCTAGCGGAGAGTGATGAATGGTGGCTGGAGTAATTGAAGAGAATCCATCGAGAAACCTAAATTTTAAATTATCGCTGAGAAACTCTAAGTCTAGAAACCGATCCAGACTATTTGAATATGAGTTGATTTGAATCAGATTGAGACTAAGCAAGCTATCGATGAGAAATAACTCCTGAGAAGATGATAAATTGGAGGGAATAAGAGCAGGACTATAGGAACAACCAGACCAGACGATATTGCTTAAATTAAAGTCACCCAGAACACAGTTATTATTCTCTTTCACCTTATTTAATACTAGCGAGGAAATATTATTTACGTGCAACTTATACAACTCTTGGTGACTATTACTGGGGATGTATGAGACTGCAATGAATAGAGCGTCATTGATACAAATACATAGTTGGTCCAGAATAGAATCCTCATTATCAAGCTTAATTAAACGAGGACGATATTTGCGATGAACTGCTAGGAGAACACCACCCCCTCTTAAACAGCCAGTTTTTTCATGATCTCTGTCCTTACGGAAGACATAGTAGAGATTTGAGTCAAAATATTCACTATCAAATTAACTAGAGTTCAGTAGAGTCTCAGCAATAAGGATAATATTAAAGTCCAAATGTGAAGAAAAGTTGCGAATGATATTTGATTTACGCCTAATACCCGATAACTTTTGGTAGTACACCTTAAGACAAGAGCCAGTTGAGGAATTTGTAGAAAACACACGAGTAAAATCTTCATTAAAAGGCGCATCATCTAATCCACAGCACCTTTGGAAAAACTTGAAGGGACGCAACTTAATGCTAGACGGCCACACTGAAGAAGAGAAAACGGCATTAAAAAAAGATTGGGACACACCTAACTTAAAGTTTATACTCTTAAGATTATTAATATCAGTATCTTTCTTAATTAATTTATAATAAAAAAAGATGCTCTTTACCAACATTGGCATGTTTAACAACAAAAGATATAATATCTTCTTCAGTGACTGAGTTCTTAAAGGCAGGCAAGTGAATCCATTTCTTAGGTATGACGACATTGAAATCACAATTGGCATTAACACCAACCACAGTTGAAGCAGCTGGAGATTTTTTGTTCGTGGTGTTCAATTTTAAAGCTTAGTATCCAGCTCTCAAGAAATGTAAAAACTTCATATAAAAAAAATCGCTTAAGAAACGGTCAAGTAACTTTCCTGCGATAAATTTACTTGTGCTGGTATACAGCTCTAAAGTAATCTAGTACTAACTTTTAATACTTTTTTTCAATAAAATGCGAATATGGCAAACCTGGTGTTGCGAAGAAACATCAAATCAACAATTGTTTCTTGAACGAATTCGAAAGTAATCGTTAAATTCATCATAAATTAGTTAAATTCATTACTATGAAGTATATTTGATTTTGAAATGTTGTATAAAACTTACCAATCATCAACAACATTCCTTAAATCGCAATGAAAATATTTATGTTTCTTCACTCATACATAATACGCACAAAGTTTATTTTCTTTGTTAATTCTCTCTTGCTCTTCTAATGTGGATCATTCACAATGCGTAACCAGCTGTCAAAATTACTTGGGAAATAATGTATTTTTTTTCTTGAGCAATTACTTGAGAGCTGGATACCAATCTTAACTTTAAATTTCCATATACAATAATTGAAGTAGAAGATTTCAGATTAACAGAATCATCAACGGCAGCTGATTGAGCAGCATTGACTGCGACAGAGGGGCGATCTGGTTTAGCAGCAACTGTTTGTTTCTTCCTTTCGAGTGAGTGCTGATATTCTTAGCAACAGCGTCAGCAAATGTAATGGTACATATAATTAACAGCATTGGGAGCAGCAGCAGGTCGAGCCGCAGAAGCACAGTAATCCACGCCGACAGCAACGTCGGACGGAGCTGTAATTGTACTATTATCAGCAGCAGTAGAAAAAGTGGAGCAACTAACAGACGGAGCGGTAGTTGAAGCTGCGGAGAATGCTTTCGGTATAGTGGGAGCGAGATAATTCACACAGAAGAAACAGCAGTGTTAGACGGAGAAGCATTTATATCAAAAGTAGTCGCAGCAGTGGGAGTGGCGGAAGCAGTAGAGAGAGCATTCGAAGCTGGTGCAGAGAACTTGCCGTTATCGGACAATTTCATTTGTACAATGCAGATCTGTGATTAAAGTTCGTTAAGTTTAACGATTAACGAATTTCTATCATCACATAGTTGTTGTATTAATGTGAGCGCTTTCGATTGTTCACTTCTCAGTGAGCTTACTTCAAAAACCAGAGAATTAAGCAACCCATTTACCTTATTTGGATTGTTGGGCTCCAACAAAGGCCCAGATAATTCGTTTTTTGCTTGTTCAGCATTTTGTTGTTGCGAATTTAAGATATCAGAACAATGAGTATTTAGCACTGATGGCAACGCAGCGACGAACGAATAGAATTTCTAGGTGGACAGTATATAGCCATAAGGTTTAAGTCACAACCCCTATTTTTGGGTGATATTACTGTAGCTTATAAAAGTGGTGTAGCATGAGATTCTAGAGCATAGTAGTTTAAACGACTTCTAATCAACACTGCCGTGCCACGATGAGCTTTTCCATCGGGATGAATTGTAACATATAGCCTAAATCCCGGTATATTGAAAATATTTTTATTTGTTAGATGAGTTTCAAAAATAAGCATTACATCTACATTCTTTTCAAGATAGAAATCTGATAATCTCCAATTTATGTTGGTTAACAGCATAAGCATTCCTTATACAGATATGTATATAGTTATTTAGTAATTTTTTACTTAATAAATTTTGCAGCATTTGATTTTGTGATTTTATTAAATCTTGAATCATGTTTTGCATGGTAGACATAAATTGTGTCATACACTGTGTAAGATTATTAATAGCAGTTTCAATACCTCCATTGGGAGGATTTTGCGGCAGTTGCAGTTGCACAGTGTTGTCTTTCACCACATTTTCATAGCTTCCTTGCATATTATTGTTGTTAGAAGTAATAGGATTTGGACTTTTTTCTGAGGTTGCTATAATTTCATTACGGGGTGTTTGTAACATTTGGTTACGACGTGCTTGAATGCCCTATGACAATTTCGATTTCAAATATTTATATAGGGCAACCTCTGAAGTTAGCACTGTGATTTCCTCCGCAATTACTGCATTTTTTTATTTAAGTCTTTTTTCTTAAGGATTCATTTAGAAGTGGGATGTAAATCACCACATGCCACACAAACACTGTTTAGATTGCAGTACGATTTAGTATGCCCATATTCTTGGCAGTTATTACATTGTACCGGAGCGTTTCTTTGATTGAGCAAATATTTCAAATTATATGTTGGATGTGTTTAAATGTTTTTAAGTTAATTTGAGTTCGGCAGCGATTCAATTCTAAACATTGGCTGTGGTACTTTGTTTTTATTAAATATATTTACAACTGTTTTAATTCCAAAACCGCATTCTTGAAGTGCTTCTTTGACTTCAGTCTGAGTCTACGACGGACTCCATACCCTTGATTACAACAACTAGGCCCTTAGAGCTCTTTAGTTGATACAAATAATAATTCTTGTTTGGCAAAAATTTAACTATATCCAAAAACTTTTTTCAGTGTAGGACTGAATTTTTGTTTAATCTATATTGCCTTTTTTCAAAGGCACTATGTGAAAATTGTTAGTACCTACAATTTAATTAATTCAGCAACGAGAGCATTACTGCTACGCTCGCGCAAATTTATTGAGGGTGGTTTGGCACTAACGACGGTGGTGGTACCCTTCGCATCGTCGTCTGATCCATTGCTTAGTAAGACAAATCTATTGCCGCTTAAAACTTCCGGTTTATTCTTAATTGGCATTCAGAAAATGCCTACGTGCTTGTTGGTGGGGCTGCGCTGCGCTCATGTTTTTTTGTTTCTTTTATTGTTTATTTCGCACTTGTATACTTGTTTTTGTTTTATTATTTTTATTGTTTACAGAATGTCTAATTTTTTGTGTGCTTTTATGTTATTGCCTAACGCTTGCACTTAATGCACTTTTTTGTATTTGTTTATTTTTTATTTTTGTTTTTAGTACGTTCCTACGGAACGCTTCAATACAAGTCCGTTTAGATTGAGATACACGTCCGATAATCAGATCAGATCAGATATTGCTGTTGGTGTTGACGAAATTATCTGCACAAGTGTGCGCCAAGTCACCGCCCCACGCCAGCAGCTGTTTCTTATAAAGAGTTTTTCAATAAGTGATTTAATTTCAGAAATACAATTAAGTTCTGAATATAACGTAATTTAAATCTCTTCCATGACCTCTTTTACAGGAACGAATTCGGTGAACTAAATCAAGTCGTATCATGAATAGCTCGTTCAATATTGACTTCTAAAACATGAAGAGGGGCTGATTTATTGCTAAAGACCAACGACATAACATAACTAAAGACCAATGACATCACATAACCTCACAAGTAGTTTAACGGTATTAAAACACAATTTCTTCACGGTCATTCAATATCGAATCTGCAAATTTTCCCGCAAAAACTCGGTGTTTGTGCATAGGAACCAGATGTTATTAAGATCAACTCTTACAATTGCGGCTGTAAAAACTTGGTTATCATCGATCTATACTGCTCTCTATTGACAGTAATTCAAGCTTCATTTCGAAAAAGCGATGAGATTTAGAACTTTTCGATCCAGAGACAGCCAAGTAACTCTATGAATTTTCTTGTGCTAGAATTTGGACTACCTATTCGTAGCCATATTTAAGGTCCATGTGAAGTTGATCAGCCCTAATTCATATGGAAGAGGTTGCGCCGATTAAGTCCTTCTCGCACCATGAATCTCCGCTAGTACATTCGCAATATGTTGCATTGGAATGGCATTTGGAATGGCGCCACAATGTCAAAGGCGTGCTTAACGCCAGGGTGGGCAAGGGAGGTATCTTTGGCACGACAGTCGGTAGGTTCAGCTTCTACGAACGGGTTGAGGCTGATCGACTTTGCTGTCGGCCGAAATATGGTTATCCGTGGTAGAATAGAAGAATGCTCCTGATCGAAAAACCAGCAACCAGGTCGATCATGTTGTGCTAGTTGGAAGACATACATATATTCGGTGTTTTAAACCTGCGTACGCACCGAGGTCCTAACGTCTACACAGATCACTATTATGCAGTCAACATATATACGCAACTGCCTCTGTGCAGCAAAAAACGCATGTCAAAAAATACAAACTAGGCTCGACATCGAAAAGCTGCTCTCAGGTGCAAACGAAACCATTGGTTTTCGGACAATGCAAAAAAACAACTGGTACGATGAATAGTACCGTGTCGCAGCGGAGAGAAAGCAGACTGCCCACCTCGCAAAGTTACGATCGACCCTAACACGTGTGGGATGGGATAGATACCGAGAGTTAAAAAGGGAAGCTAGACGCCTTTGCAGACAAAAAAAAAGAGAGGGGACGAAACGAATGAGTGTGAAGAGCTTAACAAGCTGCATGGAGGGGTAAACCTCGAGAATTCTACGAAAAGATGCGGCGATTAACAGAAGGTCTCAAGACCATAGCATACTCTTATGGAAACCTCAGAGGTGATCTAGTGACTGATGCCTAGAGCATACTAAAATTATGGAGGGGACATTTCTCCAGCCTGCTGAATGGCAATGAAGACATAACGCCAGAAGAAGGCGAACCCGATTCCCTAATCGATGACAGTGGAGAAGATGTTCCATTGCCTCACTATGACGAAGTTCTAGTAGCAAATTCCCGTATGAAAAACAGCAAAACGGGGCCGATATATTGCCGGTCGATCCACGCAAATACGGCGACGAAAAACTTATAAGGAGCATGCATCAGTTTCTTTGTAGAATATGGTCGGACGAAAGCATGCCCAACGATTGGAATTTAAGTGTGTTATGCCCAATCCTTAAAAAAGGAGACCCAACAAGACGCGCCATCTACCGTGGGATAAGCCTCCTCAACATCACGTATAAAGTCCTATCGAGCGTATTGTGTGAAAGACACAGACACAAACCAAAAAGAAAAGGAGCTGCATGTCTGAATTTGGTATCCCCGCAAAACTGATACGGCTGTGAAAACTAACGTAAAAAAAAAAAGGTGCAGAGCTAAATAAAGGAGGTACAATCTTTTATAAGAGTTCACAGCTTCTTTTTTTTCTTCCTGTGTGTTCTTTTTTTTCTTTCCTGTGATCAATTAAACAGTCGTCGCACTCGCGACTTGGCTCTCACGTCACTGTTGACAGTCATAACTTTGAAGTCGTAGATAATTTCGTCTATCTCGGAACCAGTGTATACACCACCAACAATGTCAGCCTGGAAATCCAATTCAAGATTACTCTTGCCATCAGATGCTACTTCGGACAGAGTAGGCAATTGAGCAGTTAAGTCCTCTCTCGACGAAGAAAAACCAAACTCTCTATAAGTCACTCATAATTTCCGACCTGCTATATGGTGCAGAGGCTTGGCCGATGTCAACAACTGATGAGTCGACGTTACGAGTTTTCGAGAGAAAAGTTCTGCCAAAAATGTATGGCCCTTTGCGCGTTGGCCACGGCTAATATTTCATTCGATGTAGCGATGAGCTGTATGAGATATATTACAACATTGATATAGTTAGCCAGGTCATGTTGTCCGGATGGTAGAGAACACTTCAGCTTTGAAGATTTTCGATTTAGTGTCCGCCGGGGGAAGCAAAAGAAGGAGAGATTACGACTTCGTAAATCCAGGAAAGGTACTGTTTGAACGGGGTCGGWMTATAGTAAGAGGGATGTTAATTAAGTGGTATTCATTGCGGCATGGAACATGTAATTCATTGCACGAAGAACAAGTATCGGCGTTTTAAATCGCTATAAAAGTTTTTCTTAAATAAAACGACAACAGCTTGGGATATAAATGAAATTCCTGTAAAAGTACATTTGATACGATTAGTATCATATTAGATCAGTACTCCAGTCGTTAAACCCATTTTTCCTCGGTTTTCAAGCATAAATCGGCCGATTCTGCTGGCTTGTTCGCATAGATCGAGGCGGACACTCGACTAGACTGTTTCGTGAGACAACACGCTCACCAAACTTAGTTTTCAATAAATCGTTTGTGCTATTCGCTGTGTGGCTTGTGGGCCCGTCCTTTTCGGACCCCATATATTCGGTTATCGTTGAGCGGTTACGATTCCCATTGACAGTAACGTGCCGGTCTTGATCATCACGGAAGTAGTACGGCCCAATAAGGCTCATAAAGCGCACCAAAACGACATTGTGTCGGGATGCAATGGTGACTCATGGAGTAGGTGTGGATTGTTGCCTCACTTTGTTTTATATTTTATTTATTGGCAAAACCAAGATGATTTTTGGGTGCCAATCCGGATCAGTTTCAAGTTGTTGCTCGATTCACGAACATGGAACGATCATGGTGATCAAGCGGCTTAAGTTCTTAGAGTTCTTTAATCTTGTAAAGATGTAGACCAAGATCTTTTCGCGAAATTCGCCGCAACAACGTCACAGAGATGCCCAACGCTTGACGACGACGTGAAGGAGACTGATTTGGGTCTTCCTCAATTTATAGAGGCAGCAACTCGCACTGGAACATTTTGTATTCTCTTTCACTTTCACTCTTTCACTTAGACGCTCAATTCTGGATTTGACACGATTCTAAAATCATAAGAGTATTGCATATGCTTTACTGCAAAATGTATTTATGCGAGGCTTTTGTGCACTATTTAATTTAACACTAATCATACCTATTTCTACCATAGCGGGTCAAATGACCCGACTGTTTGTTTCATGCTTGAATGTATGAAATATGGATGTTAGGAAAGAAATAAAAATATTAATTAAATTTATCATAATTAAACAAAATAGTATGTTGAGCATTTCTATTACAAAAGCAAAAAATAAAAAATTTTAATTCATAGCTCATCGCATTTTTTACATATAAGTGTTTCCATTGTACATTTTCCGCAAACAATTTTTTTCCATTTAGAGCAAATTTTGTTGGCACAGTTCTTTCGCAACCCGTAAATGGCTCAATGAGTTTGAGTACAACATATTCAGAGCTGTCTCTTATACACATCTAGATGTGTATAAGAGACAGGAGTAGGTGTGGATTGTTGCCTCACTTTGTTTTATATTTTATTTATTGGCGAAACCAAGATGATTTTTGGATGCCAATCCGGATCAGTTTCAAGTTGTTGCTCGATTCACGAACATGGAACATTGAATGTATCAAATATGGATGTTAGGAAGGAAATAAAAATATAAATTAAATTTATCATAATTAAACAAAATAGTATGTTGAGCATTTCTATTACAAAAGCAAAAAATAAAAATTTTAATTCATAGTTCATCGCATTTTTTACATATAAGTGTTTCCATTGTACATTTTCCGCAAACAAATCTAGATGTGTATAAGAGACAGGTATGAGATAGTGCATTATCGCACTTCTTTGTACAATAAATTCAAACATAGTAAAAATCGAAGAATTCACTTTTAGAACCTCACAAAGTACGTGAAATTTAGCATAGAGGTCACTAACCTGTCTCTTATACACATCTAGATGTGTATAAGAGACAGGTATGAGATGGTGCATTATCGCACTTCTTTGTTCAATAAATTCAGACATAGTAAAAATCGAAGAATTCACTTTTAGAACCTCACAAACCGACGCGTATCTCAAATAATAATGAATATTTTGACGTGAAATTTAGCACAGATGTCACTAACAGTGTTACCAACTTACGGAAAAAAAACTACATTTAGTTCTCCTTTCAATTTTATCTCAGTAGTATTGCAAAATCTAAAGC